>NC_034602.1:93354486-93362711 GCF_900095145.1 Mus pahari | reverse complement strand
TGCCTCTGCCTCCCGAGTGCTGGGATTAAAGGCGTGAGCCACCACGCCCGGCATTTAATGTCTGTCTTAACAGGCAAAATTCTTGTTGCTGACAAACCAGATGTGGCTAGTGTCACCTAGGCGAATGGGGTACATTAAAGATCTATCATCAATGGGAAAAAAAAGCAAGATAAAACAAACAAACCACAACCTATCTATCATCAGGATCTGGGGAGACCTCTCAGTTGGTAAGATGCAGGGACAAGGGCCTGACCTCAGATCCCCCAGAAGACATCCATAGTTCCAGCGCCATGCAACACAGAGAGGAGGTTCCCTGAAACTCGATGAACAGCCAGGCTAGCTGAATTGTTCCAGGTTCAGTGAGAAACTCTATCTCAAAAGATAAAATGAGAGGGACAAAGGAAGCCAGCGGACATTGACCTCTGGTTTCTAACATGCATTTATAAATCTAAACACACCCCACACATACAAAAAAATCCTACCAAGGTTCCTCAATATGATGTGCTTAAAGTCACTGAACTTTACATTTACAAATAGCTAAAATAAGTTTTATGTTTTGTATATTTTGCCAGAAATAATCATGCAGATTAAGAAAACCATTCTCATTGCAATAAGCACAAAAGGATCACAGAAATCAAATACAATCAGCCTCAATGTCCCAGAAAACATAACATGTGAAAATATTATTTTAAATAGACCAAACTTGCTTCATCCACGGTGTATATGTTACTATAAGCAACAATGAATTTTTAATCATCAGGTTATTTGTAACCTTTAATTCAAGTTTGGTTAATCAAGATAACACAATTCTGCAAATTTATCCAGAAAGCAACTAAGATTTGTCACATACAACAAAGATTTCAAAGATTTCTCATATGCTCACCTCTCTCTCTCTCTCTCTCTCTCTCTCTCTCTCTCTCTCTGTGTGTGTGCACGTGTGTGTATGGGTGTTTTGCCTACATGTATATCTGTGTAAGTTATGGGTGGCCAATGCCTATGGAGGTCAGAGAGGGCATCAGATCCCCCAGTACTGGGGTTACATATGGTTATGAGGTACCATTGTGGGAGCTGAGGAACTGAGCCCATGACCTCTGGAAGAGTAGCCCATGCTCTTCACTGCTGATTCATCTCTCCAGCCCTGCACTAGGGTCCTGAATGGCCATGCCTATGTCAATACCAGGCTTCTAATGTGCCACACTGAGAGCCAGCATCAGGCAGTCAGACAACACATTTCTAGCTTTGTGGCTTTCCATTTATAAGCTGGTAGGTTCTACTTCCTAAGCAGACTAGATTATGTATTCTTGGAGCGCAGTGATATCAGATCTTAGGTCCTCTGGGCCACTCAGGCCTTTTCACTAGTTGAGATATGGCTGTCTCACACTTTATCGCAACCTGGACACATACTGTCGTACACTTTGGACCAGAATATTTGAAGCTTGCTTGTCTGCAGAGTCTACAAGCACATGATTCCCTTACACATATCTCTTTCACTGGGTCACAGTCATACAGCCATTTCTGGGTAACACAGAATGGTCCCAGACCCCTGACTGCTACACATCCCAGAGCTTCTGAGGGCAGAGCAGACTGCTTGATTTTTTATTTATAAATTTCGATTTTTTTTTTTATCCCTAAGTCCTAGCTAGCAGTCATGTCCCGGTTCAGTTTGGTCCCTCTTTTGCATGTCCACTTCCCTCATTGAAGGCTAGCTTCCCATGTTGGCAGTGTGGGGCATGTGTCCTGGAACACATCCCGTGCCCGCCTCCACCACCATCTGCATGGGTCCCACTCTGGTCCTCCATCTCAGCTTTCACGTTCTGTCTCACAGGCCTCAGAGCTGAGATTAATGGTTAAACAAACATCTCTGAAATCACTCCAGTGGCAAATGCAGAGAGATTTCCTGCAGGCAAGGCACCTCTGCTGGTGCCTGGCTGAGAGAAGACGCCACACAATAGATGGAAATACACAACTCAGGCCACAGAGTTATTCACAGGGCTTTGGTGACAAGGAAACAGAACAGCAAATGTCACCATGGATGTCCTATGAAAAAGGCCCAGAGGCCCAGGATTTCAGGCAGAAGGGGAAAAAAATTCAGTGTGGTTAAATAGTGACCTGAGGAGAAAGTTCTTTTGTCAAATCTACCATGTGATAGCAGGGGAGCAGTGTCAAGAGAGGGAAGAGTGGGTGGGTAGCAGGCCAAGAGAAGGAGCACCCACAATACCCTGCTAGTAGTCCAGGTTGCCTACTACCTTTTGAAGCCAGAGGAGACTTTCCACAACACTGCTGGGCGACAAGACACGGATTTCATCAGCTCTTCTTTCCTGGGAAGTGTAGGAAGTAAAGCACTGGACAAGAGCCACAGGAGGGAAACAGGTAAGCTTTGAAAGAGCAAGCTTTATGTCACCCATGTGTCAGAGCAAGCTTTATGTCACACATGTTTCAGAGCAAGCTGTTCTGTCACACATGTATCAGAGCAAGCTTTATGGCACCCATGTGTCAGAGCAAGCTTTATGTCACACATGTTTCAGAGCAAGCTGTTCTGTCACACATGTATCAGAGCAAGCTTTATGGCACCCATGTGTCAGAGCAAGCTTTATGTCACACATGTTTCAGAGCAAGCTGTTCTGTCACACATGTGTCAGAGCAAGCTTTATGTCACATATGTTTCAGAGCAAGCTTTATGTTACGTATGTTTCAGAGCAAGTTGTTCTGTCATGCATGTGTCAGAGCAAGTTGTTCTGTCATGCATGTGTCAGAGCAAGCTGTTCTGTCACGCATGTTTCAGAGCAAGCTTTATGTCATGTATGTTTCAGAACCAATGTCCACTTTTGTCTTCAGTTTGACTTAGTGCGTCATGTTTGCAATCTGGTGAGTGGGTCATGTAGTGGCCAACTCTGCTGCCACTGCCTTCTGTGCTGACACAGCAGGAACACTTGGTGTCCATGTAGGGTAAACACAACAGCCTTTCTCTGAGCCTGTTTCTATCAGCTGGCCATGCTATGATCCAGCCCTGTTCTACAGTGCCTTCCCAGAGTAGGCATCTCACTTCACAGCCTCAAAGGCTCTGCTTCTGATGGTGTCTCTGCTACCCACCCCTAGGTCTGCCTTGTCTGACACCCTCCTCAAGTTAAGTAACTGTCACATGACTCTCAGAACTCAGGACAATTCAGTTATTAGTAATAGTTCATTAAAGAGGATATAGTTCAGGAGCAAGCAAATACCAGTCTGCACATGTACATACATATGTGTGTGCATGTATGTCTGTGAGCACATATGCATGCATATATATGTGTGTGGATGGGTATGTATTATATGTGTGTGTATAATTGTTGTGTATGTATTGTGCATGCGTATGTGTGGGTGGGCACATGTGTATGTGTATGTGTATGTAAATGGGTCCAAGACCAAATACATATTGTTTACTGTACTACACATAGCACAGGCTGCATAGGAAGTTCCCTTCCTATACAGGACTATAGAGGGCTAATTCTTATTCAAAAAGGCTATCCCTTGAAGCAGTGCCCCCAAGTTCCCTTGGAAGGTCAAATTCAACTTCAGGGAGTAAACAAGGCTGTCAATTAAGTCCCAGTGCTCCAAGCCAATGGCTTACATAGGTATTCCCCATGGGGCTGCTTCCTCTGATACCCCTGACCAATCACCACAGGCTCTTGTAGCTCTCTGCCCTTTCCTTTCATAGCCCCTATTATCCTATAAGTAGTCACTCCCATTAAGGAAGTTTTCCTCCCACCAGCAATAAGCTCTGAGGTCTGGTCAGTATATATTATGCAGATTAATGTATCCCAGGGCTTACTATGCAAAAGTAACCATTGCATATTAATGAGTAGATAACAGAATTAAAATTAGATTTCCTGACTTGAATATAACTCACTGCTTATTTTTCCATCATTTCACCTTCAATTTCCCACATTCCACATGACATTTGAAGGTTCCTGCCCACGGAGACTAGAGACTCACTGCACCTCCTGTCAACAGGAAAGAGGGTGGGGGTGGGGGGAGGTGGCTCAGCCTCATCAGACAGACTCTGGGGCAGGAGGGAACACAGAAGCTTCTTGTGAAGAGACTCAGGGAATCAGAGGGCCAGCTGCTGAGATGGTGACAGACAGCCTGCTGCACAGGTTTGTTTTCTGCTCCAGAGCTCGTCAGCACTCTGTGGCTTCACTAGGGGAGAAGCCATGTTCCCTCTGGGAATTTTAGTTTTCAGGGTTTTCCATGAGACATAAGTCACATTCCCTAGTTGAAAGTTTAACATGTGACTTTTAGATGGGCGTGGCTTTCTCCTGGCTGAGTAGTGCATCTAGACTCCCTTGGTCTCCTGCTGGTGAGTGAAGTTTCTCCTGAATCTCAGCTAAGAAAGATGGCTCTTTCTCAGGCTGTTTCTTAAGCAGCAAAATTCAAAAGGTGGAAAGACCTGAGAAGTTGACTTTTTTCCCTGTCCCCTCCCCCACCCAACCCCCAGTAAATAATATTTTCCTATTTATATTTGACGCCATTTATTTTTATTGTGGAGCTTTTAGCCATTCAGAAAATGCCACCATGGAGTCACTGCTGGCTGAAAGACAGACAAGTAGAAATAAGGGGTCATCATCTGCCATCAAGTAGGTGGCCCCAAACAGCCACCAAGAGAAAGTGAAAGAATTTCATATCTCGCATGGACACGATGTGAGAACAAATCAGGACGGAGCTTCTGTGAGGAATATCTTATCCCAGGTGATGAGGGAGATGGGACGGCCTAAGCTCAAAACCAGACCATCAGAAGGAGTTTGTGCTTGGGTGGAAGAAGACACAATGTAAGAAAACGAAGAAATTGATACAATGTGTCTCAAGGTATCACTCGGTAAGGAATAATAGTTGCTGCAAGGTGTACAAGTGTGTACAGCTTGGGGTGAAGGGAAAAGCAACAGAGAATCAGGGCACACTCATGAAAGACTAGGAGGGGCACATTCATGAAGGACTCATTGAGGCGGGGAACACCACGAAGGACACAGAGAGTCAAGGTGAACTCAGGATAACAGGGCACACTGGAGTTTTCCAGACAAGCATGAGGAAGAAAAGGATGCAGGGAAGCTTAGGATCAAATATTAAATAAAGTCTCAAATGTGAAGATAATAAATTTTGAGAATACAATCCAAGCCCTGAACATAACAGATATCTGAGTAATTATTATCTGGGGGAGTACTTTGGTAATTAACAAAGATTTTCACAAGTAGAAAAGAATT
This sequence comes from Mus pahari, assembly GCF_900095145.1. Classification (NCBI taxonomy): domain Eukaryota; kingdom Metazoa; phylum Chordata; class Mammalia; order Rodentia; family Muridae; genus Mus; species Mus pahari. The sequence continues at coordinate 93,357,477 of NC_034602.1, read as the reverse complement.
TAGACTGGATACATATAGTAAAAAGTTGATGCGCAATGGAATAATGGAAAATTATCTCAGAGAACACAATTCAGCGATATTAATTTGAAAACATTCATTGGTAAAAGCCCAACACAGAGAATAAGAGGCCTAATTTTGTTAATTTTATATTAGAATATATATATTAGATAATCTCCAGAAGTAAAGTATAAATGGATTTCACCATTAAAATTCCAAGTAGAAAAAAAAATCAAATTTCCAGATTAGCCTGGCAAATGATGTAACTAGACAATTAGATTTTGAGGAAGCAGGATTTTCCTAAAGTCTTAACATTTTTTTTTTAAAGAAATGAATTTGCTAAGTGGTATTTTAGACTAGAGGATACCCGAATACTTCAGTAGAATTAAATATTTTTACCACACAAATATCACTTTAGAACAAATAGACAAATTTCACACAAGGCTTTAACATGCACAATCATTTAAAACATACACAAAAGGGCACCAGTGCTTGCAGAGCCTTGTTAACTGTCTGATAAACAAGGTGCCACCTTAATAAACTGGGCTGTTGATAACTGGAAAAAATTAGGCATTATATCACTCAGTCTACAATCACATCTGTGGAAAATCAAATTATGATTATGCTAATTATGGACCAACACTTCATGTGTTTCCCAACTGGTGCCTAACCAAATAGTTCTGTAGAAGGGATGTTGTCACCACAAGGGAACCTCATCTCTTTCATTGCCAAGTAACCCCCCCCCCCCCCAGTTTAACAACCATGATTGGGACATTGCTCTGTCTGTAAAGACCCCACGAGGCAAGCATGAAATTCTGAGTTTGGCCAGAAACAGTGAGTGGCCTTCAATCCCAGTTCTGGGAAGACAAAACCAGGGGGATCCTTGGGGCTTTCTGGCTGGTCAGTCTAGCCAATCAGTGTGTTCTAGGTTCAGGGAAAGAGCCAATCTCAAGAAATACAGTAGAGAGCAGTTGAAGAAAACACCAAACATTGGAATGGATCTGGAGTGTGCAAATGCGCGTGCGCGCGCACACACACACACACACACACACACACACCTGACTTACCAGTTCAGGCATTAGGAAGTCTCATTCTATAAAAATCACTGCATGGGGACCCCGACCTCAGTCCATCGCTTGTCTGTAAGTATCTGCACCTGTCTCAGTCAGCTGCTGGTAGAGTGGGGGGGGGAGGGGCAAGGGACTCTGGGAGGGAGGGGTTGGGAGGGAAGGCAATATTTGAGATGTAAATAAATAAAATAATTTTAAAAAGTCACTAAATGGGATGGGGAAAACATCAGGGTGAGGTGTCACAGAAGAGGGAATGAGCAAGAACAAACTATGATAGCAACCAAGTATGGCAGTGCTATATATAATACACCCTTTACATGTAAAAGCTGAAAACTATTTTAAATAAAAGAATAACAGCATGAATTAAACCTAAACCAAACTAAAACTCATTCCTCCACTTGGCAGCAATGTTTTTCTTTTTCTCTCCTATGTTACTTAAATATTTCCCAGGAACAGGCTGAGTGGGCAAACCAGGAAGTGAAACCAAATCTGATTCCACTGAAGGCTGGGGGCGGTGAGACACACTTTGGAATTAGCTGGAGTGCTATTAAAATTTCATTTAAAAGTCCATTTCCCTTGGCAACATCAATTTAATCAGAGCCACACTAAGAGGGATTTCAAGAGGTAAGTCTTCAATTTGTTGTCTGGCAACTGATCTAATCTTTTATGTAAATGTATTTTCCTGTAGTGGGACCGGTCAATTTGAAACGCGAGTAACTCACCCAGCCCTGTTGAGAGCAGAGCAGAGTGAAGCTGTCCTGTCCATGCTAGTAAATGTTCTCATAAAGACAAGGGCAATCCAATCCATAATGACTGGCTCTGGGGAATGTGGCTTTGGCTTCTTAGGTAGCAGATCCCATTTCTCTGAACTGTTCTGCTGGGGACCCTATTGGATCTTTATTCTGCTGAGAAGTATAAACTTACTATGCAGTCACCCAGGCACAGTAAGAATTAAAGTACGATGGCTTGGTAGAGCAAGGTATTGTAAAAATTCATTCTTATTGGTTTTGCTTCTGACATAAATATAACATTTATCATTTCTTGGGCTCTGCAACAATGCTGCTGCTTATGTGCTCTGCAACCAAGCTTCTCATGTGTTCTGCCACCATGCTTCTCATGTGTCCTGCCACCACGCCTCTCATGTGCTCTGAAACCATGCGGCTTATATGCTCTGTAAACATGCTGCTTATGTCCTCTGTAAACATGCTGCTTGTGTGCTCTGCAATCATGCTGCTTGTGTGCTCTGCAATCATGCTGCTTGTGTGCTCTGCAACCATGTTGCTTATTGGCTCTGCAACCATGCTGCTTATGGGCTCTGCAACCATTCTGCTTATATGATCTGCAATCATGTTGCTCATGTGCTCAATGACCATGCTTCTTATGCGCTCTGCATTCATGTTGCTTATGTGTTCTGCAACCATGCTGTTTATGCATTCTGCAACCATGCTGCTTATGTGCTCTGTAAACATGCTGTTTACGTGTTCTGCAACCATGTTGTTTATGGGTTCTGCAACCATGCTGTTTAAGGGTTCAGCAACCACGCTGCTTATGGGCTCAGCAACCACGCTGCTTATAGGCTCAGCAACCACGCTGCTTATGGGCTCTGCAACCACGCTGCTTATGGGCTCTGCAACCACGCTGCTTATAGGCTCAGCAACCACGCTGCTTATGTGCTCTACAAACTTGCTATTTATGGGCTCTGGCATCATGCTGTTTAAAGGCTCTGCAACCATGCTGCTTATGGGGTCTGCAAACTTGCTGCTTATAGGCTCTGCCACCATGCTGTTTATGCATTCTGCAACCATGCTGTTTATGGGCTCTGTGACCATACTGCATATGGGCTCTGCAACCATGCTGCTTATGGGCTCTGCAAACTTGCTGTTTATGGGCTCTGGTACCAAGCTGTTTAAAGGCTCTGTAACCA
>NC_034602.1:93350010-93353359 GCF_900095145.1 Mus pahari | reverse complement strand
TTATGGGCTCTGGTACCAAGCTGTTTAAAGGCTCTGTAACCATGCAGTTTATAGGCTCTTCAACCATGGTGTTTATGCATTCTGCGACCATGCTGCATATGGGCTCTGCAAACTTGCTGCTTATGGGCTCTGGCACCATGCTGTTTAAAGGCTCTGTAACCATGCTGTTTATGCATTCTGTGACCATGCTGCATATGGGCTCTGCAACCATGCTGCTTATGGGTTCTGCAACCATGCTGTTTATGCGTTCTGCAACCATGCTGCATATGGGGTCTGCAACCATGCCGTTTATGGGCTCTGGCACCATAGTGTTTATAGGCTCTGGCACCATACTGTTTATAGGCTCAGGCACTATGCTGTTTATGCATTCTGCGACCATACTGCTTATGGGCTCTGCAACCATGCTCTTTATAGGCTCTGCAGCCACGCTGCATATGGGATCTGCCACCATGCTGTTTATGGGCTCTGCCACCATGCTCTTTAATGGCTCTGCCGCCATGCCGTTTATGGGCTCTGCCACCATGCTGCATATGCGCTCTGCCACCATGTTGCTTATTCCTTGGAGATTGGGCATAGAAGAGAGCCTAGAAAGATCAAAGGAATTCTCATTCACTGATTTATTTTCTTCTGGCTTTAAGCAGGGTTGAATAAGTTTAATCACATAAAGTGCAACATTTTTATGAATATTCTTAGCAACCCAAGTAAGTTAGACCCTCAATGACCTATGACCTTAGCCCCTATCTGTTACTGCACAAAAAGCAAAGGACACATAAGTGCCATTCCACAAGGCAAGCCCACTGCTGTCACAAATAGGAGTAAAATTTAAGAGGGGACACCCAAATAAAATGAGTGACCAACAAATCAATTTGAGTGTGCATGCATATGAGCACAAACATATGAAATATGCCAATCACGTGTCCTGACTGTGCTCAATAAATACCTATATGTGTTTAACAAATATCTAATAGTCTATTCTGCCAAGGCACTGCCACTCCTAATACACTGAGCCAGTTTTACTGCCATTGCATTGAAAGAGATCGAAGAATCTGAGTAAAGCTTTTACTGAAGTGTTTTATCTGTAGACACATGGAAAGATGAGTACTGAGGCAGGCCACTGGCCATGGTGTGAGGGATGACTCAGTGTGTGAGGGTGACTGCTGCCAATCCTGACAGCCGGAGCTCAATCCCTAGGTCTCACGTAGCAGAAGGAGAAAATCAACTCCTGAAAGCTTTGTTCTGTCCCCACTTATGTACCATGGTGTGTGTTTGTGTGTGTGCATGCCCATGTGTACATATGTTTACTCGTGCACATGTATGTACACATATGTGTGTGCATGCATATGTGTATACATGTGTGTCTGTGTGCTTGTGTGTGCATATCTGCGTGTGTGTGCGCACAGGCCCACTGACATACACAGACACAAACACACTCACTTTTAAAAGAGAAGCAGACCAGCCCTTTCCTCTAAGACTCCCTCCCGGATCTCTGTTGCTCCTTCTATCAAAGATTACACTTAAATTTTAGAGACTTTTTTTTTTGGAGTCTCATATTTTTGAGTTGTCTTGTTTCAATTATTTTGGCAGAAAATTTGTTGAGCATTTGCTGAATTATGGGCTGAAGAGGATGAGGAAGTGGATTGTCTTGTGTTTCCCCTTATGGCACTCAGTAAGGTCAGGGAAGATAGGAAACAAAGATGAGGAAGGAAACAGGTAGGGCACAGATGACTAATTCTGGACATGGAGTACTTCTAAGTATGTGGGTTGTTCTTTTCTTAAGGAGATAGGTAAACCATGCCCTTGACTTTAAGAATATCAGCTCAGGGCTGGAGAGATGGCTTAGTGGTTAAGAGCACTGACTGTTTTTCCAAAGGTCCAGAGCTCAAATCCCAGCAACCACATGGTGGCTCACAACCATCTGTAATNGGATCTCATGCTCTCTTCTGTTGTGTCTAAAACAGCTACAGTGTACACATATAAATATAATAAATAAATCATCTTTTTTACAAAAAGAGTATCAGCTCCAAAGGAAAATATAATTTCAGCTGGAGGTAGGTGGTGGAGTGCTTGCCTGATAGGTGTGAGGCTCTGTGTTTGATCCCCAACTAATGAAGGAAGAAGATGGAAAGACATGTGTCTAGGGAAGACCATGAGTGTACCCCCACACCAAGTACTAAACATAGTTTTGTACTGAACTTTGCTTTGTTTTGATACAGGTTCTTGTGTGGCCCAGCCTGGCCTGAAGCTCACTTGGTAGCCAAAACTGACCTTGAACTTCTCGCTCTCCTGACTTCTTCCTAGGACTGGATTATAGGTTTAAGCCATCATGACAAATTCCAAATGCAACTAATCAGCACTTCACCTGAAGGTACCAGAGTCCTGGGGGATAATGCAGCCCTAGTCTTTATGGGATGAGGGGGAGGGGCTGGAAAAGATGCTTCCTGGTGGGAAGGAGGTGGTATGGTCCTGAATAAGGTTAATGTGTCTGTGGGTGGCATCTCTGTGAATAAATTTGGTAGTGAGGATATTCGGGACTTCAGATTCCAGAATAAAGTATATGATTGACTTAGAAGAGAGTCATGGAGTCTGAAAGAATGAAGCAGTATTTTAAGAAATAGTGCAAGTAAATACTTTGGGCAGAGGTGAAGTGAGGGGAGCCAAGGGGGCCAGGGGGGTGCCCTACAGGTATAGGTACACACCCCTGAAACAGTGTGAGGGGCTGTGCAGGGGAACGTGGTGAGAAAGAAACATGGCAGGGATTAGGAGAACACCAGTAGCTGGGCTGGGAAAGGCTTTACCGGAGGTGCTGGTCTCTGAGCAGCCTGCTAACTGTTTCATGTCAGATCAACGGTAGTGAACAGATCTAAGGGTCTTTTGCCTTAGGATTTGGCAAATGTAGCTTTTAACTGAAAAGTGCTAACAGACCATTGTCCTCAAGAGGGAAACATGGATAGGAAAGGGTAGACTGGTGGTCCCTAGGACAAATAAGAAAGGATGATTGCACTGAGCTCGGACTCAGGGCAGAGAGGTTAGGGCAAGCCTACTCTCCGCACGTTTACACACTCCCCAGCAGATGTTACAATGATTCCCTAACAGGAACAGACTCTGGTTTTACAGGCATTAAGCATGAGGTCTTGGTATCACACTAACCATTAAGGAGAGCCGGGACACAAGGACAAATGACAAGCCTGGTTTAGGCCACAAGGCCAGAGTGAGGGCTACGGCTGCAGGAGCTATAAAAGGGGAAGGCCACAGAGCTTGTGGACTTCAAAGATACAGAGGATTAACAAGCAGATAGAAAAGTCAATCAGAGTCCCAGTAGAGTGTGGGAGGGTGTGGTGTGTGTGTGTAT
>NC_034602.1:93336079-93348840 GCF_900095145.1 Mus pahari | reverse complement strand
GAGAGAGAGAGAGAGAGAGAGAGAGAGAGAGAGAGAGAAGAGGAGAGGAGAGAGAGTACCTCAGAGTAACTGCTGTTTGGCTGCTTGACTGGAAGCACCCAGAAGTATGACTTCTCGTGTTCTCAACTGTGGGTCACGGACATACTTAGTCCATCGACATGAAGAGCAAAGAGCACGTTAGGAGACTAGTGCTGTGTTATGTGATCAGGGTCCTTCCACTGATCGCCCCCACAGCCCTTGGGCAGAGTCATTTTGAAGAATTGTGCTCATTTTCCTTTGCTGCACAGAGTTTGCCTGTGGTTTGTCTACCTGAAGGTTATTTGCTCTGCCCACTGTCTGTCTCCATCTGGTAGTTGGGCGCCCCAGGAACACGGATGTTCTCTGTGGAAATCACTGAATTTCTTGCCACCAGGCCCAGACACTAAATATGTGGTGGGATAAATCACAGCCGGTTCCTACATTCCACTGTAGGAACTAAATCTGTGCTATTCTTTAGCAATCATGTCACAACCTCCATGGTTTGACTTAATTTTTAACCATGCCTCCTATCTACACACCCCGAAGAAACTCCCAAGGCTCCGGGTGCTTCAGATGACGTCTCTGCCCGCCTGCCTGCCCGCCTGCCTGCCTGCCTGCCTGTCTGAGGGAGAGCTGGGGTGGCTTCCTCGCCTGCCCTATCCTTGTTTCTGGTTCACTCTCCTGCCTGCTGTTGGTGGCCCCTGCCCTCACTCACACTCCCTTTGGGTATGTTATCTCGGTATTTTATCTGAGTTTGACATGTGCTGCTTACACTGTTGGGAGCTTTTGTTTTAATGATTAAACCTGGTGAATGATCTAAGCCCACCTTTGTCCACTGAGCATCCGACTGCATAACTTAACAACATTTAAGGTGGGTGTCATAACCTACTTTTCCTTCAAGGCTATTGTCCCTCCTTGCCCCTATCACAAAGCCCAGTTTCCCCACTGCCCTGGTTTCCAGGATAGTCATAATGACCGACTGTATCCATTACTCAGTTTAATGTTTTTCTGGTCAACTAGATTAGGTATATATGAATTACTACATAATCAAATCCAGGGAAGAAACTATTATACTCAAAGCTCATATCAAGAATGACATGAACATTCCAACCTTACCAAGAGATGTACTGTATTTAAGTAGTTGGTGTTACAACTTTTCCATTTGATACCTCAATACATGTTAGAAAAAAAAATATTGTGATGTTTGCCTTATGAAATGTGGACAGCACAGAGGTAGCCCTTGACGTTTTAAATCATTAAATTACAACTAATTCAATTCAAACGCCAGTAATTTCACACACATCCAGCGTTTGAGTAAGGTAGCACTCAGGGAAGGTGCAGCTGACGAAAGCTCTCCTTTCAAGAATGATGACTCACATTAGCTAGACTGAAAGTAAATCTAAAGGGCACACAGCTGGAATATAGCTGTCTGCAGCCTGCTGAGCAATAATGTGGGCTCATTCTTCCCATTTGTACAAACGGCTTTGCAAGCAGGACCTGCTATCCAGCGAGCACATGTGTTCCCCACCCCACCCCACCTTAAGGAAAGCTCTTGGAACACCTGTATCAGGCTCCTTTGCTTTCATGTTTACTTTAAACTGCACGGTGACTTCTTGATGCTACTTAATGAGAAAAAGGTCTTTAAAGTCAATGATCTGCATGACACAGAATACGGGCTCCAAAATCTGAGAAGAGTTTTACACTAAAGGGATTTGCTAGTAAGAATTAAGGGCCAGCCAAGTGCTGGGCCAGAACCCTGTGCCTGACCACTAAGGACACACAGCTTGTTTGTTTACAGTGTAGCAACCTTAATGAGTGTTTTAACTTTTTATTATGGGAAATTCCAACCATGCACAAAAGCAGAGTGAGCATACCAGAGCCCACATGCCAGCCAACAACATCTTAGTCACAATGTCCACTCTCTCTGGGTCATCTGAATCACATTCTAGACATGGCTTATATCTTATACTTCAATGTCTCCTAAGTAGACACCTGAAAAAATATAACCAAAATATCATAAATATACCTGATGGTTTGCTATAACTATTTAACAACCTTCTGGAAAAGTGGGGCAGGGGGCTGGCTTCAGAGACTTTGCTATATTCCATGGTATAAATACTCCCACTAAGGGTAATGTCAAACCACAAACACAAGTGCAGTTGAGATGCACATATAACAAATGTGTCAACCTTGCACAACGCCTCAACTCTGCAGAAACACTGGGGATAGTTTATATATATAATGTATATGTGCACCGTGTGCCCAAGGAGAGACGTAGTCCATGCATTTCCTGGTACTGGAATTAGGGATGGTTGTGAGCTGCCATGTGGGTGCTAGGAATTGAACCTGGGTCCTCTGGAAGAGCAGCTAGGGGTCTTAATCAATGAGCTGTCCCTATAACTTAAGTGATTTGGTTTTTGGCTTTTGTTTTGTTTTGTTTTAATGACCTTTAACAAGTGGCTTGCAAAATTCCCAAAAGCTTAGCAATTTTTTTAAAGATTATTTATTATTATATGCAAGTACACTGTAGCTGTCTTCAGACACACTAGAAGAGGGTTGGTTGGATGGTTGTGAGCCACCATGTGGTTGCTCAGATTTGAACTCAGGACCTTTGGAAAAGCCATCACTTAAGTCAGTGCTCTTAACTGCTGAGCCATCTCTCCAGCCCCTTAGGAAATAATTTGATAAACATGTGCACATCAGCATTAACATCCTCAATTCACACTGAAATAACTAATAATTCTTGACTCTCACCAGCTGTCTAGATTCCTCTGATTCTCTGTCCTCTCCCCTATCTCTCTGAGGTAGAAGAGTCAAGCAGGAAACAGGGAAATTCTGGGAAGCCACACCAGGGAGGGAGGCCCTCAACCTGGCTGCGCGCTGCTTCCTGCTATAAACAGCTTGCTGTCACTGCTTCTGGAGGGGCTAACAGCAATGCTCTCACGCTCACCTCCATCTCACCAGGGAATTATACCTGTGCTTTTATCTTGAAGAAAAACAGTTTGCAAAGGAGCAGAAGGAAGAAGTTGGAAAAAGAAAACTATATCCATGCTGGAGCCCGTGAGCTTAAGCTGCCAGTGAATTCTAAGCTGAAGAAGATGGGCTGTGACGGGAGTTTGCAAAAGCTGGTCATTATGTTTGCCTTTAGGAACCACCACAGTGCATCGCATTGGGTTTGGGGGGGCAAGGACAGATGGTACGGCTGAGTGGCCTTCAGCCTGGATGGTACATGCTGGACTAAGACCCCACCCTGAGCTTACTACATTTAAGCAAAGCTCCAAGGTCCAACCAACCATTTTTTATTGTAAACTTTATTTTTTTTCTTTTTAAAAACTGTACTAGGAAGATTTATAACATGATAAAATAGGAAAAAACAAGGATCCCAAATGTGCTTTTCTGGTAGGTCTAAAAAGGATCAGCCCCTGCCTGGCCACACCCACGTGTTTTCCAGCAGATCCTGAGCAGATGACACAATTACCCTTTCCAGATCCACCGCATCCCTTCCTCAGCATTTCCACTGAACTTGTGAGGAGGGCTCCTTGGAGCATCTACCTGATCACTGGCCTGCGGTGCTCGAGCTGGATGCTCACACTGTCACTGACTTAAAAGGCAGGAAACCTCTCTGATCATTCATATATATATGAATAATATATATTCATATATATATATATATATATATATATATATATATACACACACACACACATACACACACATAAAGACCTAATTATTAGTAGGGAAGAGACCCATGGACAATTAGTTTTTATAAAGTTTTCTGATATAATCACTGAATTCCTTGTGTGAAAAATGTCTTGGGAAACTGAATGCCATCTGGGTAGGCAGACGGTATGGTGGGGTGGGAAAGGGACAACAGCAGAGCTCAGGGGCCTGTCTGTGTCTCTTCTGTGCTTTGCTGTATATACTGGGTGGGTCCTCTGAGTCTACCCATAAGGACAGAACAGCTCCTAACTTTCTCCTTTCAGGAAACTGTCATAATCCACTGTGATCGTGTCTCTAATAGCACCTCTGAAAGTGAGGTATACCATTCCCTGTATATGCAGAAATGGTTAGTTGTATAGGGAGACAAAAAAAAAAAAAAAACCAAAAACCCAAAAAACCTATTGCTTTGGTCCTGAACATAGGAGAATACATTAAAACTCTCAAAAGGAAAAAAAAAGTGTGGGGGGGGGGAGGTCAAGAGAAATGGTGCAGATTGGATGGTGTTCATAGCCAACAAACAAACCAGGGGGGATGTAAGGGTAATGTCATGTTTCCTCTCAGGTCAGAAGTGGGTGAACTGAGGATTGACAAACGGGATTGCTAGCATAGCCGAGGAGCCCCGAAATATTCCTGTTTTATTAAATAATGAAATGAAAATGCGAGATTCAGCTCGTGATTCCCTCTTCAGATAAAGTGCAGGCTGATCTAATGAAATGGCTATCATTCTGCATCGGACACTCTCAGAGGCTTTGCCAAAACCAACGGATGATTTAAAACCAACCGGCAAACATCTACCGCATCATGCCAGACACCACCAAATCATCAAGGGACTCGAGATCTCATGCTCTGAGGGAGGGAGGGAGGGAGGGAGGGAGGGAGGGAGAGAGAGAGAGAGAGAGAGAGAGAGAGAGAGAGAGAGAGAGAGAGAGAGAGAGAGAGAGAGAGAGAGAGAGAGAGAGAGAGAGAGAGAAAGGAAAGCTGGGTTTACTAATGAAATAACACTCTACAAACCACTCATGTTCAACCGGAGAGCAGCAGAGAGGCTTGGCCTGTGTGACAGGGATATGATATCATATCTGGGACATGATTAACACCATTGTAAATTTTCTTACAAGAAAATGAGAATTACAAGGGCTGGGGGTAAGGTTTGTGTTTTGGAAAAAAAAATCTCTGAATAATTTAGGCCAACCCTGAGAAGGATGTTTATCAACATGAGACCTTAATACGACTTTGTGATAGTCTGTGAAAACAGCAGCTGCTGAGCCTGGTAAATCCAAATGAGATTATCAGGGCAAAGTCACAGAAATAGACAGGGAACATTTCAGATCACAGCACTGGGACGATAAACACCAAGACAAAAATCTCACGAGAGGAGATGGCGTTTGGTTCAAAATGAATTCTTTAGAGACGTGACCATCTTATACAACAACCCTGAGGACTTATTGGAGAGGAAAGACACACAAGATGTACCAAGAACTTAACTCCCTTCTGTCGGCTGTTTCCAGTCAAACTCAACTGCACACAGTCACCATATGGACGTACATATTATTCTCCACAAGCACACACAGCAATTTCAAACAGCTTGCTTGCTTGCTTTACCAAAAACGAGGTCATAATAGAATCAACACTCTGCGCAGACTGCTAAATAAGGAGACTGGCAAGGTCACTAACTTTATGATCTTTTAATTCCTGATGTTAAGACACCTAACAAATTAAAGAGTTTGTTGTTTTTTGTTTTGTTTTTTTTTTGTTGGTTTTTTTTTTTCCATCTAGATGTTTGTTTCTTTGAGCACCCTGAATACTGACAGCCATGAAGACCAATTAGGGCACAACGCTTCCCTAGGACATAATCCCAACTCCCAGTGTATGCACTGACAATGTGAAGAGTGACTGGTTGTGTGGTCACATCTGTGGAGCATTGATGAGATTCACAGGCTATTCTGCTCTGGTCCTGGAACTGCCATAATAATTTTCTAATATTGTTTTTGTAAGATTAGAGAGATGGCATAGCACTTGTTGCTCTTACCAAAGAACCGGATTTGATTCCCAGAACCCACATGCTGGCTTAAATCCTTCCCTAACATATTTCCAGGGCATCCAACACCTGATTCTGACCTCTGCAGGCATAATATACATTCACATAATTATACATTTGCATGCAGGCAAAACACACATAAAATGAAATCAATGAATATAAAAACATTTAAAAAGAAAAACCTCAAAGTCCAATTTATCTGTAGTCTTCCTTTTAAATCAATTTAAAAAGTCTTTCCTTTTAAATTCAAGCCTAATTTTACAGCAATGATCTGGGTCTACTTTCACAATGAGGAAAACGTCATTCAAAGCCCTCACTACTGAACTGACACATGTTCATCACAATTCAAGTAAGACGGAGATTTCCTTACTAGCTCCTCCCAGGTATATAAGGTGAAAGAAGCCCTGAGTGAGGACCCGCAGGCCCTAGGAAGCAGCCGAGGTGAGGCAGAAATCATGGATAAAGTTGGTGTAGTCAAAGCATCAGAGCTAATGAGAAGATGATAACGTGTGGCTATTCCAGTGCTTTCTATTTGGTGATGTAAAACTGACAAGAGCCCTGTGGACTTTCATTGACAGTATGGCTAGCATCCGTGTGATTACCTTCCAGAGCTCTGCCAGAAAGAGGATGCTGTGACACTGGATGGAATGAACAGCAGACTAACATTCACACATGCATTTGCTCAGTGAATTGGGGTGGTCACTGCTTAGTGGGTGGCTCTGGAAAAATCAGCAATGCTCACACCAGAAGCCATCAACCCAGAGGAGCCACTCCTACCTCATGGAACCAGGTCTGTTGACAGGGCAGAGGGCAAATGGCTACTTAATGACTGTATTCTGGTCACTCATACATGTTCCAGATGGAGGGGGCCTGGCAGAGGGACTGCTCAGCAACCCTGTGAGTCATGGGAACTATTGAGGAGACAAGAACATTGTGAGGATCAAGCCCCAGAGTTCACAAGCTTGCCCAAACAAAAGATTCTCCTCTCTAGAACCTGGCCTAAAGGTAGGCATGGATTCAAGAAATAAGAATCAACCTGGAAGCCATGAAAGCAAGATATGTTCAAGATCTACGTCTTTGTTCAATCCTGTCTTTCTAGTACATGACAGTGGCTGGCTTTATACCTAAGCTTTAAATGTTCCTACAATGTTGACCCTCTTAAGATTATCACCTATGATGGTATTCCACAAGTTTAGATGATTATCAACATCAAGAAAGTTGCTATTGAAATCACCAGTTGTCATCTCTGTCACCCAGGGGCCTCTATCGCAGGCTGCCTTCCAGGTCCTACTTGAAGACAACACTGAATTTCTGCTCTTCTTATCTTCATCTCCAAATGTGCCGGGCACACACTACATCACAGCTTACCAGGTAAGAGAGATCCAGGGCTCCATTAAACTGAGCTGTATTCCCAAACTATATTTGTTTGAGACGGGGCCTCACACAGCCCAGACAGGTCTAGAATTTGGTACGTAGTTGAGGATGAAACCTTAAACTCATAATCCTTCAGCCTCCTGTGGGCTGGAATTGCAGGCACACCCTGCTAAACCACATTCAACCCTTGTTCAAATCCGTATCCAGACCACCTGCTTTAGACCCACAGTACAGGAGATGTGCACAGGAGAAGGAACTCTCATCCATCCCTACCGGCATCGACTCTGACTTTATCCAAGATATGCAGTCTCTCAGGATGCCAGCTCCATCCTTGGTCCACAGAGAGATAATTTCTGCTGGCCTAGTCTCTACTGCCACACTGATGCAAACATCAAAGCGCTGACATCCGCGCCCACCCCCGAGGTGTCGGGGACTAGTGGCCCACGAACGAGGAGACTGCTTACAAATACAGCCTCTGTTCTCCCGGGCCTTAGACCCAATCAATCTTGCCTGCAGCATCCTAGCTCCACTCGGACTGCCAGCCTTCCTAGTTGCAACCACCTGTGCATGCTCACCTGTGCAGAAGGAGTTTATACTTCCCACACAATCAACTCCATGTCCTTCAGACCTTTCCTCACTGACTGTTAGCAGACATTCACAATGGAGAATTACATAAAACTTGAGGATCTGGTGGAGAATTTAGTCCATTCCACCTCTGTAAGGTGACAAAAGGTGGGAGTTATACTAACCATTATAAAAGTCTGTAAGCATAGAATCTGTCTTAGTTAACGTTTTATTGCTGTGAGGAGACACTATGACCAGGGCAACTCTTATAAAGGAAAACATTTAACTGGGACTAGCTTACAGGTTCAGTGGTTTATCCATTATCATCATGGCAGGGAACATGGCAAGCATCCAGGCAGACAAGGTGCTGGAGAAGGAGCTGAGAGTTCTACATCTTGACTCCCAGGCTGGAGGAGACTGTGTATCACACTGGGCATAGCTTGAGCATAGGGGAACTTCAAAACCTGTGCCCACAGTAACATGTTTCCTGCAACAAGGCCACACCCACTTCAACAAGATCACGCCCACTTCAACAAGACCACACTTCCTAATAGTGCAGTTCCCTTTGACCAAGCATTTAAACACAAGAGTCTGTGGGGGCCAAACCTATTCAAACCACCATAGAGTCCTTCTGATAAAAAGAGAATACTCAATCTTACACGTTTCCCCCTCAGATTGTTTTGCTATTAGGTTCCTTTCTCTACACGATCACATCCGGGTCTCTCAAGGTGATTTCCCTTTACCTCCAGCACAGCTGAATGGCTGCCGGTGCCCCATACCAAAACAAAGTCCATATCACCTGCTTCTCTTTGTCTTTGAACCATTCTCTGGAAAGCTGTGTGCTGGGCACAGAGATAAAAAGGAGCTTCCAGGCACAGCTCAGGCGGAGCCTGAGCCAGGATCAGCGTGCACATTCCAGATCCAATCAGTGCCCATCTTCCCTTTGAGCTACAAAGGGGAAAAGATGGCTTGGGCAAGCGGATACACCGTGTGCAGTATATTAAAAATTGTCCTGTGCCACTGACTCCAAACACAAATTGGTGAATGCAAGGTCACTGTGAAAAGGAAGAAGCCCTACGGGCAAAGGAGCAAGAATGGGAGAAAATCCAAGTTCTCGTGCCACAGAGCAGCGGACCTGTATATCAGTTTGTTTAGGTAGCTCCAAACCTTTGATTTATCCTGTGCTAGTCTTGGTGTAAGTGTGGCGCAGAACTGACTGGACTATTCTATCTATCATTCTAGGTTTAGCATTCCTAACACTGTTGCTTCTCACAGTGTCTCTGATAATTAATTTTGGTTACTTAGAATCATTTATCACCACGCTTTTGTCTTCATTTGGAACCAAGCTAATAAAATGTGTGAGCTGGTCTGCAATGAATGAACCATAACTTTATAATCTAAAACATGGTGTTGAATTATGTCATGCTGCACATACTACCTAAACAAAAAGAGTAAGTACGACAAAATTTAAAACTGAAAGATAGATTTTAAAAACACTTGTTTAGAATTGATCACACTGCTCAATGTCTGGGTACTTCATGAGCATCCTGGGGACATGATCCTTAAAGGTGTGTGCACTGTATAAAGAATAAATATGCATGTAGGTTTAAAGGGAGGTGTGATCGCTTCTTGGCCTTTTGGCTAAGATCAAGTGTAAAAGGGAGGTGTGGACAGCTTCACTCTTCACCCTCATAACGCCTGGGTAGGGAAAAGACAAGAATACCAGTCCATAACCCCAGCATCTCTTCCACTGCACTGTTCCAGGTCTGCCACCTATGAAGACGAGTATCGAATATAGTGGCGGCGCCCATCACTATAGCAACAAGGAATGCAGCCGAAATGTAGGGTAGAAATTCACAAATACTGGGGGTGGAGGTGAGGGTGAAAGAGAGGCCTTTGGCTAATTGAGCGAGAAAGGCTAGCGTTTTTCCTATCAAAGTGTTCTATGCCTTAAAGGGCAAGTCTGAAAAAAGTAGGCTTTGTCTCCATTAAATCAACAATAGAAAACTCTCAAATTCAGTAAATGCAGGTCAGGTGTGGTGGCACTCTGGCACAAGAGATAGGTGGATCTCTGAGGCCATCCTGGTCTACATAGCAAGTTCCAAGTTCTGGGACAGCCATGACCATTGAGAGAGGGGGGGGGGCGGCTCAGTAAATGCCAGTGCTTGTAGGAGGAAGAATTAATAAGCATCTAAGATTACAAAGCCAGCTAAATTTTACTAAAATATTCAAATATGCAAATTGAAATCTTTAACTGCTACCCTTTTGGGAACTGTACCCTGATCCAACTGCGTGGTTGATGGCAACTTTCAACTCTCGGTTACTTTGTAGCACTGAAAGAGCTGAGCCATCTGCTAAGGAAGTGTGGCCAAGGAGATAAGCCACATGAGGAGACTCTCCAGACAGTGACAAGCTTATCTCCCAACCTCCTCTATAAAATGTGTCCAGAGGAAATTCCTGGGTGGGGGTGACTTGTGTGTCACAGAGAGGAAGGAAGTCACTGTGTTGGCTGAAAGAGGGACAGGGCTTTTCCCATTGACAGCTTCTCTCCTATCCACAACTTCAGGTCTTCTAAGCCCTAACACTGTCCTTTTAACCACTGAATTAACACTCTGTTAAGATTCTCAGCTCTCTGAGTTTTCTTTATCTATCTATCTATCTATCTATCTATCTATCTATCTATCTATCTATCTATCTATCTATCATCTGTCTATTATCTATCTATCTATCCATCCATCCATCCCCTGCATCCTGAGTTCTTGCTCATCCTTTTCTGGGATGTGTGCATACTTGTGATTTTTATATTTTGAGAGAACCCTGACACATTGGATGTCTGAGACTGGTGTTTTGCTGTGACCTTACACAGTGGAAAGGCAGACAAACACGTCTGGGCCTCACTCTTAGTGGATGTCCGTTTCACTGTACCCATGAGGACTCCTTGTGAATCTCTTCCTAGAGGCCTACCCTTCACTGTTGGGATCCCACTGTAAAGGCTGGGAGTCAGACATTCAGACCACAGCACTGAAGACCTTGGAGATGAAGCTGGGTGTGGTAGTGTACACCTTTAACCTAATTCAAGGCCAGACTATTCTCCACAGTGAGTTTTGGGACATCTAGGGCTACACCGTGAGACCCAGAAGGCCAGTGAATGAGTCCTGGCAGACCAAGGTGCCCTGCCTCTGCCTACCCAGTGCTGGGATTAAAGGGGGGACTGCCGCATTCCCTTGAGGGGATGTTACTCTGCTTTTCTCAACCTTAACATCTTATTAGGAAAGAGTGAAGGACAGAATAAAATACAGGACATGAATGTGGACATTCAGTTCTCCGTAAGGATCAAGGCTGAATACCATTTTATCACAGCAGTATGTGTACAACCTGAGAAAGATTCTCAAGAACGTAATACTCAAAAAAAGAAATTATGATGTCTCTTCCACACCGTTGTGCAGTACCTCAACCTTGAACTGGCTCATCAGATAAACTTAATGCTTCAAGTCCGGGCTTCTCAGAAGTGTCCACCAGAGTCAAGTGCTTGCCTGCAGTATGCAAAGCCCAGGTTTCAGTCCTCAGTTCTACACAACGCTAGCACTTGGAGGCAGAGGACACAGGAGGGTCAGATTCACAGTCATTCTGCACAACATGGGAAGTCTGAGGCCAGCCTCCTCCTGAACTGCCTACTCCAGGATGGGTGCCCTAGGTCACCCTGCCCTCAGGACCCGCTAGCTCTTCACCGATCTGCTTCATCATGGCCTCTGTTATACAACACCCAACCTTGAGTTTGCTCACTGGACATCTTTACTGCTTCAGGATGCACATTTAAAGCATTTTTCCTCTGTTTCCTTCAGTGTTGGATTTATTCCCAGTACCCAGTGTGATGCCTGACTCATATTAAATGGTCAAAAAAAAGTCTGTTAAGGAAGCGATGCTTTAAAGACCTTTAGCAAACATTAAGCCTACGAACAAGAAATCAAATATAGTCCTAAGAACACAAGATCTTGGATTGCCTGAGCCTAGGGGTTACCTATCTTGCAGGCCTACGCTTCTTCCAGTCAAGTCTCCCGGTCCTTAGGGCCTTCTATAAGGACAGATCATTGGTGACAAGGAGCCAGCGATACATTGAAGAAAAATCTATCAGGGTTTGAGGACTTGCTTATCAGCCCCATATTCCCCGTGGATCTTTCCCACAGCAGCTGTGACCACATCCCTGAGGGGAGGAAGGATCTGACTCACAGTTCAGGGTAGGAAGTCCTTCCAAGCGGGAAGGCACAGCTGCAGGAGGCTGCAGCCTTTGGGTTGATGGTCTGGAATCTCTCAAGCTCTTCTTTCAGTCTGGGATTCTGATAAAAGGGGAAGGTAATACTCACACTCTGGGTGGGTCTCCCTCTCTCCCCTCAGTAATTCCTCAGAAACACACCCTCACAGACACCCCAAAGGTGTGTTCATTAAGATCTAGGCTGTTTCTGAGCCAAGCAAGGTGATACTCAAATGAGTTGTTATAGCATCAGCAGGAGGCAGGTAAGTGGCGGGAATATAATTGCTAAAACTCCTGAAGTTTAGGACACACTTGCTCTAAGTTGTAGAGAGAAGTGTAGGGGTCAGCTGCCCAGTGTCCTCTCGCAGTGGGCTGGGGCACCCAGGAGCCCAGACAGGCCTTGAAGCTCGCATTACTTCATAGAAAAATGCCCTGGGCCTCTGTGGGGCCCAAACGCTTTTACATCTTATAATTAATAATCTCTTTTTGTGAACAAATTTAACATTCTTGATCCTTTTCAATAGGACTAAGATGTATTCTTAGAGCCCAGTAGAGATGGTGTGTGCCTTTAGACCCAGTATTTGGGAGGTAGAGACAGGTGGATCTCTGAGTTGAGGCCAGCATGGTGTACAGAGTGAGTTCCAGAGCAAATTATTATAAAAACCAATCAAACACTAACTTAGCTGACTGCCAGTTAAGTATCTGGTGATTTTTAATCAAACTTCTGTTCTGTGGGTCATATATATATATATATATATATATATATATATATATATATATATATAGTTTTTTATATATATA
>NC_034602.1:93310558-93336068 GCF_900095145.1 Mus pahari | reverse complement strand
AGGAATGGTGCCATATCTGGGGCTCAGTGTTGGTTTCTGGCCGTCTCCTATATTCTTAAGTGGATGCAGTAATACTTTGGTAGCTAACTTTTAGCTTCAGGGGGGGATACTCCAAAGAAACAGTCTCAACTACACTTGTTCTTACAGGAAGTCTTACAGAAAGTAGCAAGAGCAATTAAAAAAATTACTTAAGCATTTACTTATTCCTTTATTTAGGCTTTTTTCATGTAGCTCTGGTGTCTTGAAACTCACTTTGTAGACCAGGCTGGCCTCTAACTCAGAGATCCGCCTGCCTCTGCCTCCAAGTGCTGGGATTAAAGGCGTGCGCCACCACCACCACCTGGTAGCAAGAGCATATTTGTAAGCCTTCCACTCAGCTGACCCTGAGAGTTGACAGCTAATTTGACTAGGGTTTGTGTGTGTGTGTGTGTGTGTGTGTGTGTGTGTTTAAGTATCCAAACCACTGCTCTTCAAGGCAGGGTTTAAGCGTGGGGAGTCACTTGTGTGGGGCAAGGTGTCCTGGTAGGATCTATCCCCAGATAGTTAACTCTGTCTGAAACTATCTATCCCCCACCCAATAACTCGGTGTGCCCTCCCTCCCCATGGATGTCCCCCCCTCTCTGGGGTCCACTTCACAGCTATTTTCTTTCTCTTTTTAACCCCTCGACCCCTGTTTTCCCCACAGTATGAAAGAAGGGCAAGCCTGTGATGCCAGCCATCTGCCAGGGCCACCTTGCCTTCGGGTGCAGTTTCCAGGACACTGAGCTAAGTGTCTGTCGATTTGAAATTCCCTAAGGTTACAGCTGCTGAGGAATGAATGAGATTCAGGGAGCAAGAAGCAGTCCTTCTGGCTTTGGGGAGAGTTGACATTTCTTGTCTTGGGGCAGGTGTGGAGGAAGACCTACTTGATTAGCTCAGGAGACAAGGCTGGGAACCCTCCCCTCCCCATCAATCACTGGATAACTGTGACAAGCACTCAGCAGTTCATTTCTTTGCTCTTGTCCCTTCTCTCAGGTATGTAGCAAGATTTCTTAAGCATTTGATCACAAATGTCATTTTGTCAATAAGTAAAATTACCCATGTGCAAATAAATTACCCATGTGTGTGTGTGTGTAAATGTGTGAGAGAGACAGAGTGTGTGTACGTGCCCACACACATGCACACACATACATGCATGCACCTATGTGGAGGTCAGAGGACAACTTTCTACCGTGTAGCTTCCAGGGATCTAATTCAGGCCTTCAGCATGGTGGCCGGTACCTTCATCCCTGAGGCACCCTCATAACTCAGTCATCAAAGTATTAATGGATTTAAGGCTGCTAATTGTATATGAATAAAATAACTTGATGTTTATGAGTTCATTAATATTTAAAGCATAGTTGTGATAAGAATGTAGATGTAGATATAACTGTGTTTGTATATATGTGTCAAAGTATGATATGCTAACCTAGGGCTAGGTAAGACTTCTAAATATATGCATATTACACTCAGACTGAGCTTCAGAGAAAATGAAATGAGATTCATTACCAAAACTAGTAAATTTACTGACTTTTTAAATAAATGGCAATGGGACGCTTACCAAGCCATTTTGGTATTTAATTTAGTTTCTATTGGGCACATTTAAATTATTCTTTAAAGAAAAAACAGTATTTATATCATCATAAATGCCATCTTTTATACTTATAAAGCAATCATGAAAAATGTTAGCTTCTGTCTTTAAACAAGTGATAGAGGGGGGCACTCAAAGGCTTGGCTCTAAGCACCCAAGGCACAGGTCTGTGTGGACCACCTAAAAAATGACTTCTGACAGAAGAAAGAAGAAACAGGATTATGCCAGAAAGTACAAAAGCTGTCTCCAGTGTCCATGGTAAGCCATCGGATCTAGAACTCTGAAGCAGTTAATGTTCAATCATCATGAGCTCTGACTCTCCAATTGATATCAGTCTGGCTCGTTTTTACCAACCTGACACGTCGCCTGAGAAGAGGGGACACTCTCACCTGAAGAAGTGCTACCATCAGACTGGACTGTGTGGGCAAGTCTGTGGGGCATTTTCTTGATTAACAATTGATGAGGGAGGGGCCCAGTCCACTGTGGGAGGAGCCATCCCTAAGGTTGTAGGGGAACAAACTACGGGCAGCAAGCAAGAAGCACTCCCCCCCCCCACGGCCTCTGCATCAGTTCTGGCCTCCAGGTTCCTGCCTGGAGTTCTTGCCTTGGCTTCTGTCAATGAACAACTGTAGCTGTAACTCAGACACAAACCCTTTCTCTCCGAGGCTGCTTTTGATCAGTGTTTTATCACAACAACAGAACCCTAAATGGAATAGTAACAGCATTCATAGTGTGTCTTATAACTTCTAACCTCTAAAGAGGCTTCTTTCAAAACACCAGTCAAAAGCATGTCGGTAAATCCTATCTCTGGGATCACCGTGGGTGAACCGAACTCCTTCCCTGGTTCTTTCCTGCATATGTTTATTGACTGTCCGTAGCGTGTCGGGTTTGAGGTCTGGTCCAAGCACCTCTGAAGGTGAGTAAAACATCCCATTCCCTCTGAGGAATACTAGAGAGGAGGCGAAGCTGTTCTATGGCATCAGTCCTGTACAAGGACCAGAGGTAGCGTGGGGGAGGGGGTGGGGCACGGGGATGGAAGACAGATGCTGGCCAGGGTCTTCTGGAGAACCAGGCTTGAAAGATGAGCGTCAGTTTATCAGCAACACCCAGGAAGCAGGAGGGAACAAAGCCATAGAGTGCAGCCATCTTGTTCCCACCACCTCCCTGCGCTACAGACAGCTTAAGATGTGCATCGGTGTGCACAACTTGTCCACGGTGAAACCTCTGGGGACACAGAAGCTGCTGAGCGGAAACAGGTGGTGCTGAACAGCTGCTGAGACCAGACAAATGGAGACTTCATGATTCTGCACACCTGGGCGTTTGCACCCACGCCACCCTGATATGGTGAGATGTGTCTCTTAGGAAGATCCCTGTGGTGTGCACAAGCCATTGGGCTCCTCAAGGGGAGGGGGGAGGGTGTGGGGGAGAGAAGGACACAATTACAAACTCAATGACATCAGGGAGAAGATAGCCACTGATGCTCTTAGCACAGGCACACATAGCTAAGGAGCTGCATAGAGGAAGCATGAAGAGGGAAGGATTCGGCCTCCACATCACCTGTACCAACTGCTGACAATATAAGCAGGAGCAGAGAGGGCAGACCAAATCCCAGTCCTAGCAGTCACTGGCTGCATGAACTGAGTGAACTTTTGGGTATTTAGAAAGGAAAAGGTGAGGGGAATCTAAATGTAAACACATTTTGTGAGGGAAAAGAACTATCAGCGCACTAACCCCAGGCCCTGCTTTTTCTGTGAGGCAGCCATCACAGACCAATTTAATGACCAATAGGGTCAAATTATTTGTCCACTATTACACATGCCAGTTCTGGGAAGCTCGCTACTGGGCATGCTTAAGAGCCAATCAAGAATAGAGACAAAGTCTGCTTTCACAGAACTCATGTCCTGGTGTTGGTAAGGGGGAAAAAAAAAATACAGGCAAGCCATCCATAAACCGAGGTGTGACGGACCAATGGGGAACGGGAGAGCAAGGCATGGGTGCTTCACCTAAGGTGACCAGAGAAGGGCTGAGGTCACAACTGAGAAGACACCTCAGTTATGCTCATCAGGGAAGAGTGGCATGTTCCTCATCGATGAGCTCTTTGTGTCACTGATAGGAATTCCCAGTACCAGGAGAATCCTTTAAAGCAAGGAGCCCAGTCACAAGGGTATGTGGGGGACATGACATGACAGAGACTTCTGGTGCCTGGGGACAGCACAAGCACAGCATAAATTGCCTGGGGGGGGGTATCCTGGGAACCTGAGCAACATACATACATACTCACACATACATACACACTCTCATGTTCTCACATATACACACTTGCACACACATACACATTCATATATACACATACACAATGACACTCACATATACACAGACATTCAAATACACACACATTCACATACACTCACTCACGCTCTCATATACACACTCTCACACACATACTCATATACATAATCACAACATATGCTCGTACCCACTCAATTGCATACTCCTCTCACATTTACACTCTCACACACTCACATGCACACTCACACACATATACACAGACATTCACACACATACTCATATACACACTCACACACCCATGCACACTCACACATACTCTTACTCTCAGATACATACTCTGACACTCACAATACACACTCTGACACACTCACATATACACTTATACACATACTCATATACACTCACACACACATGCACACACACTCTCACACATCACACACATACATACTCTCACACACAATCACACTCCCTTCGCACACTGAAATCTGTGGCTTTGAGAAACTGCATCACGCATGATGCACAAACACAGCTAAGAGACAAGTCACGGCTCTCCCGAGGACGGAGCCTCAGCACTGAAACTGGGCCAGCAACAAACTCATCCAATTCTGCCTAGAGAGATGAACTTCAGATTCATAGAATTCAGGTTCATAGAATTCACTTTAAATGCATCCACTCCTAAAGAAAAAAATTGTAAGCTGCAGTCCAGTGTCTGGCAGGCTCCCTCAGGGCACAGTCACACTCCTACCATGGCGGGAGACACATGGAAGACGGTTTCCTGCAAGCTGGTAGCTGACGTTCAAGAGGAGCAGCATTTCCTCACCCATTCTTCTCTTGGCTCTGCTAGACAGGGCAAGGACAAATGACATTCCCTGCCAATACCACCCCTGCCAAGCTTGCTTCCTGCCTACACAGAGGGATTGGACACTGGGACGGCCCCCTGGCCCTGAGATAGGCCATCAAAGACAGAGGAGCCCAGCCAAGCCTGGAAAACTGCATGCTTCCCACTCTCTGGTCACGTTTGGTGCAGCTGCAGGAGCTGACTCTTCTACAAATGGTCTCAGAATGGTCCATGTCCTTTAAATTCTATGTGCTAAGGATGACACAGGCCAGTTCACGACTCTCTGAAAAGATATCACTTTACTGTCCTTGTCTCCATCAGAGTTCAAAAAATGAACAAGCATGTGAAAAAAAAAATATTCTCTCCAGTCTTTACAACTGGCTGGTAAGACGTTCTCTTTCCATGTGTCTCCTGCCATGGTAGGAGCATGACCGAGCCTTGCAGGGACCTGTCAGTCAGTCACTTGACTGCATGTAGGCTTTTTAGGAGAGGATGGTTTAAGGTGAATTTTAAGATGCATCTGCTTGATGCATCCAAAACAAACCAAAACAAAAAACAACAAAAAGCAAACAAAAACCAAAACCCCTACATTTATTTAGAGTTAGCCAGAACAGATGAGCAGTAAAAGATTTGAACAGTTCCTGAGCTCTATGGCCCCCTTTCCAGAAGCACACAGCAAAGCTGTGTATTATACACATTTGTTTTACATTCTAGGTGTGAAGGAGAGCAGTGTGTGCATGTGAGAGCCAAGTCCCCTATTATCACTCAGCTACTTCTCCATCTCTACAGACACGTATGTGGGTGACAGTTCCAAGCCTTCAGTGGACGGTGCCGGGCACCCATACCTGAGCTGCTCACAGCTGGGCTAATTTCAAGCCACTCTGTGTCCCCCTTTACTTACAGCAGCTTGTGGGTCAGCCTTTGCCACTAGCGCCATCCTCAGTCTGACTGCAGTGCATCTGCCTGGGCCTTCACGGCCCCTTTTCTGCCTCCCTCCCAGCAACAGTCACCATGGAAATTTTACTTGCTCTCAGCAGCTGCTTGTCTGACTTCTTCAATAACCCACAACCTCGTCAACACTGAGACCAGACCGGGTTTCGCTTGCCATTGCTTCCCTAGGATCCGGCACAGCACTGGCATGCAGCAAGTGATTAATAGTTGCTTAAAAATATCATGAACCCTTATCAAGGGTGGAAGGGTTTAGTAACATCACTGATGCATTAGTGGATCAGCCAAAACTTATTCACCTCGAGGGTAAGGAACAGAAAGGCTTGGCTGCTTTTTGATCAAAAGATACAGAATAGTTTTGTTGTTCTTTCAGTTATAAACTGACTTTGGAGACAGTTTTGTTAAGTTTGACTTAGAAAGTTAAGAGCATTCACTTGGAATACCTATGACAATGACCAGTATAAAATACTTTTAAAATAGATTAAAATAGGTCATTGTAGGAAGGGCTCATGAAAAAGGCTAGGCCACATTGAAGTGGGAAAGTTACCACTTCCTTTGCCACACACACTATTAAACATTTTATATAAAAAAAATCTCTCCCCTTATTCTGCATATTACTACCTCTGTTTGCAGGTATACACCCAGCAAGTGAGAGGCCATATACACCCAGCGAGTGAGAGGCTGTATATACTCAGTGAGTAGCAGATTCAGAACTCTTACCAGGTCCACTTGCTTTCATGAGCCATCATTTAATCTATACTGTGTTTTTAATCTACAAAATACATGCTGCCACTGAGGAAATAAAACATTACTATGCTTGGGGTAGTAATGTACACCTTTAATCCTGGCACTCAGAAGACGAAGGCAGATCTCTGTGAGTTCAAGGCTAGCCTGGTCTACAGAGAGTTCCTGTCTCAATAAACACACAATGACAAACATTGTTTCTGGCACTCACATGCTCACCTCCCCACCGTTACAAGGCATAATCCAAACGTATGATGACTACTGACTGGGGCAAATGCTCAAATATTTAAGATAGGATTTGAAATCAATAATGTGGCATCTTGAGATGAGTTCACAAGAAAATAAGCATGGGAGGCTGGGAAGGCGATTGTGGAAAACACACTATGTTAACGTGTTTGGCTTCTGTTTGTTTTGAGACTGTGCACCGATCCCTGACAGGCTGGGAGCTCAGATCCACCTAGTGCTGAGTGCTGGGATTAGAGGCATGTGTTTCCACACCCAGCAGACTTGCAATGTTTATAGAACTTATGAGATTAAAAGTACATATTAAACAATGTCAGGCCAGGTACGGAGGCACAGTAGCACACACCTTTTATCCCAGCTCTTGGGAGGCAGAGGCAGGCCTATCTAGCTTTGTGAATTCAAGGCCAGCCTAGTTTACAAAGTAAATTTCAAACCAATCAGGGTTACACAGTTTGATAATAGCTTTTTTTTTTTTTCTAAGATTCCTAAGAATCTCTTACTAAGAATCAGGAAGATGGGCAGGGTGACAGTGGCTAAGCCTTTGCTTAATAACCCTGGTGACCTGAATTAGACCCCGCCCCCTGACAGTCACCCTGCTTCTGTGTCCCCCCGCCCCCCCCAGCTCTCCTGCTGTAAGACAGGAGGTGAAGATGAGAGCACAGGCCTGGGCAGCAGCAGAAAGAGCAGGAGACTGCCTCTAAGCAATATGAAAGAAGAAAACTGCCATGGAGGCTGTTGTCTGACCCTCACTCCCCGCCCTCCCCACACACACCACACACATTCACACCCCCTCCACCCCCACATTCACATACACATATACCACACACACACACACACACACATTCACACACACCACACACATTCACACCTCCCTCCACCCCCCATTCACATACACCACACACACACAGAACACACACATATTCACATGCACATTCACATACACAGCACACACACATACATATTCACATCCCCTCCACTCCCCCACATTCACATACACATACACCACATGCGTACACACACACACACAGCACACACACATACACCACACACACACACAGCACACACACAGACACACACAGCACACACATTCATATGCCACACACACATTCACACCCTTCTCCACACACACACATTCACACACACACACACACACACACACACGCACACACACGCACGCACATGCAGACAAGGTGTGTGATGATCATTTCCTAAGCATGGATCCTCCCTGTGCTCTGCCTAGGACAGACTACAGTTGGAAACAGTGATGACAGGCACTATGCTCTAGGCAATGAGATGTATACGTATTTGAAAGTTCCTAACAAAATTTCTCATGAGACTGCAAGCGGATGTCTATTCTCCTTTTCCCATCTTTCTTTCTGCCACTTGGAGCTAGCTGTGGTGACTAAAACTTCACCTTGGACCATAAGGTTGGAGCCTCACATTAGGTATGGTAGAACCAATAAATAAGACCACTCTTCTCAGAAGATTATAGAACCATACATAATACTTTTGGCTGGACCATCCATAATCCCCCAGGGCGGGGGCAGGGGGCAGGGGGCAGGGGGCAGGGATGAGACAAGGTCTTACTATATAGCCAAGGCTGTCTCAAATTTGCAGCAATCCTCTTGTGCTAACCTTCCAAATACAGGGATTACAAGCATCAGCATTGTGCCTAGCTATCTGTTAACTCTGTCTTAGGGTTTCTATTGCTGTGAAGAGACACTATTGACCACAGAAACTCTTATAAAGACAAACATTTGGTACAGTTTCAGAGGTTTAGTCTAGTATTGTCACGGCAGGAAGCATGGCAGCATCCAGGCAGCCGTGGAGTTGGGGAGGTGGCAGAGTTCTACATCAGGTTAGACAGGTAGTAGGAAATGAATTTACACTAGACCTGGCTTGAGCCTTTGAGACCTCAAGTCTATCCTCTAGTGACATACTTTCTCCAACAAAGCCCCATCCACTCTAACAAGGCCACACCCCCGACTCCTGATGGTTCCACTCCCATGGTGTGTGTATGTGTACGTATGAGTGTGTGTGAGAGTATGTTTGTGTGTGTGTGTGTTTTCTTTCAAACCATCACAAACTCTTTTACTTTCATGTGAAAGGGAAACCGCTGTCACTTTATTTAGGTCATTGTTTTGTGATCTTTGCCAAGGAGGTAATCTTAACTAACTGAGCAACTTATCCAAAGTGACAGCAAAGTTCAGGTACAAGCCCGTCAGCATGCAAGGTTCATGCTCTTGGGCAAAGGCTGAAGAATTCTGACGGGTAATTTGTAAGAAGTCTTGTGTGTGGTGGGGGAATGTTTCAAGAGTCTGCAAAAAGACTTGAAGAGAAAAAAATAAGGAAGGTTCAGACATGCTCTTAATTCTGCACACCCAGAGTAAAGAACAATGACGCCTAACACAAAGAATTCAGTCTCCACCAGAGATGAAAGCAAAATTTCAGCACTGGGAACAAGGAAAACAGTAGTGCTCTGGGCAGCTCCCGTGCCTAAGGACAGGCATGGTGGAGAGGCACTGTACAAATTCCGGCTGGGCACACAGGTCAGAAAGAGCACAGAGTGGTCAGGATTCAAAGAAGCAATAGATGCACTTCAAATACAGTGTCTGGAAAGGGACAAGGAGAATCACGTGTCCCTCATCAAAGGCAGCATGAAGGTCGGCAAGCAAAGAGAAAAGGTCAAGGTTGAAGCCGGGTGCCCATTTTAGTCCCTTTACTCTTTCACAACAGCGCCCAAGGAGGACATTTAAATGGTGTTGCAACTGGGTAGAAGACTAAGGAAAGTGAAGTCACAGGAGAGGGAGTTTACTGTATCTTGTTGCTCAATTTCTAAATGAATAGCAATGGCAGGAGTGTGGAGAGGGGCAGTAGAGTGAGGCAGGTTGCATCAAGGATCAGTCCTAATGATCCAGAAGGAGAAAAACAGGTTATTATATCTGCTATAGGACTGTTTTGCAGACAGAACTAAATCAATGAAGGTGTGAGGAAGTGTAGATAACACAGCCGTGGGCCAGGAAGACGGCTCAGCAGGGAAAACAGGAGTCAGAGCACCTGAACTCACACAGGTAGAAGAGACACCACAAAGTTCCCTTCTGGCCTCTGTATGTGTGCTGTAGCATGCCAGGGCCTGCACGCACACGCCACACATGAACAGTAATAATACATTTAAAAAGAGAGAGAGAGAGAATACAGTTGAAACAGACGGAAAATAGGCAATAGCAAGAAGGCAGCGAGTATAAAGATGGATGAGACACACAGATCTGGGGTAGTGCACGACTATTTTAGGGAAACCTACAGCACTGGGCTTCCGTGGTTCCTCCAGGCGGTCACAGACCCACACTGCCTGCAGGTATACCAGTACTCTGGGACTCACAGGAGCGTGTTATACAACAACCACCCCCCCAATGTTGAGAAACCCAGAGGGGTCAGAACACATCCACTCCTGATCACACCCCAAGGGCAACAGATGCTGGGAGAGAGAAGTGAAAAGAAAAGAAAATGGAAACTTATCTTGAGAGACCCTCAACCAAAGATCAGCTAGCTATTGGATCTTACACGGGCAGTAAAAAACGAACGCCAACCCGAACATGAAAATTTCAAAAGCAAAATTCACAAGGTGAAAATGTTTGAAGAGTGAATCCTAAGTTTTAAAACCTTTTCCCTTTTCAAACGCAGAAGAGAGACCAAAAAGACAAATGACAGGTCATCTAAAAACACTTGTGTCCCTTCCAAACGTTACTGTTTAGAGCTACATCTTAATTCAGGTGGATGTTTTCATCCTGAGGATTCTGGAAATCAGGACATCAGGGGGTACAGAGGTGGGGACAGGCCAACTGGCCTAAAGACAAAGCTCAACACATCAAATACAGTCACTCACACTGTGAACCGTGCACTTCAGGTACGCTGTGACAGCCTTCTGATCAGAGAGTACAGGAGTTTCAAGGAGGCCAACCGAATTCTAACAAGAAGATTACATTTCCCCCACCTGGGGAACTAGGCATAAGAAAGTCAGCATGACTCAAGGTGTGCTCATTGGGCAAGCCCCATTTTTAGCTCAGAGCAGCACCAGACATGTTAGGGCTTCAGGTTTTTAAATCGCTCAGGCCTCATTACCTGGCGGATTAACTGTAGTTTCTTATTCTTGTCAAGAGCAGGCCTGATCACTAGAAAGGTTCGGGGCAACAGAAAAGTGACTTTGGCATCACAGCTCAGAACACTGTGCCTTCTTAGGAAGCGGGATTTGTGCACGTTGAGTGTACTGACACTGCAGCATCGTACACTCTCCCATATATACTTCAGTCATACATTTAGGCAAAAACCACAGCCGTCCTGGAAAGCAGTTACTGTTACTATTATCATTGTCATATGCAACAGTAGTAGTACTTTAGGGGGCACTGAACCCCCAACCTTGCCTTTGCTAAGCCCCTCGGGGCTACACTCTCAGTCTCTAATTTCTTAACGGACACTGAACAAATTATCTAAATTGGTTTCACATTTACGATATTTTAAATGTTCTCTCTTATTTTTATATAGCAGGTTTT
This sequence comes from Mus pahari, assembly GCF_900095145.1. NCBI lineage: Eukaryota > Metazoa > Chordata > Mammalia > Rodentia > Muridae > Mus > Mus pahari. The sequence goes on along the minus strand of NC_034602.1, from coordinate 93,324,850 downwards.
TTTTTTTGTTTTGTTTTGTTTTTCTGTTAAGTTTTCAGACAAGACCAGAATGTATTCAAGAAGTCCACACGCTAGTATTGATTTTTAAATTCAGGTTTGTCTTCTGGGGTGGGGGGAGCAAAGGGATCCCAGTGGTAGTTTTTCTAACCCCACATCAAAGTCTTCCACAAACGTCACATGACTATAAGCAACCTACGGACTTTGGGAAGTCAGTTGAGGACAGGGATTACCGAGCCTCTTCCCTTCTGACCTGTCAGCACCTGCAGCCTAGGAGGAGGAACCACCGAGTCTTTAAATGGAAATCAGTTGACCCCCTTCCAGCTCAAACGCTAAAATCACAGCTGTAGGCCAGTAAATACCCAAGAGCATAAAATGTCGACAGGAGGCGCCAGGGCAGGGGGCAAACGGCGGCGACCTGGTGTGGACCCCCTTGAGCGAGCTGCCTTCACTTAAGGGGAGTCCAGGGTGGAGAGGGAGGGCCTTTCCCTTCGGGCGGGGGGGGGGAGGATACACAGGTGCGCGCTCAGCCGTGGGGACAGCGAAGGCACCGCCTGGGCGCGGCCGCCCCCTCCTCTCGCCCCAGATGACCCCAACATCCAGGAGAGGTGCCCGCAAGGGACCGCGTCCTCCTTCCCCCGGGGGTGTGGGAGCCGCGCGACCGCGGCTTAGCAGGTGACTGTGCCACCTGCCCGCAGCGGGAGACCCAGGTGAGACGCCGCCAGGTAACCGCACCTGCCCTGCCGCCCCACCTGCTGCTGCGCGCCCCCCTCCCCCGCCGTCCCCGCCGTCCCCGCCTACCTTCGCGTCGGAGCCCCCGGGGCCAGAGCTGCCCGGCCGGCCGGGGCGAGCCGAGCGGCTGGCGCCCGCACTCCGGCGGCTGCGGCTCAGCGGGAAGCCCCGGCGCTGCCGGGCTCGCCGCCCCGGAGCCGCTCCATTGTGACGCGGCGCGCGCGGCCGGCCAATGGGCGCGCGGCGGCGCGAACCGCTGACTAAGATCGCGCGCGGAGGAGGAGCGGAGCGCGCGGGCTGCGCAGGCTGCGCAGGCGGGAGCCGGGGACGCGCAGCGCCGCCTCCGAGCCGCCCTTACCCGGATCGTTCCGCCACCCGGCCGGAGAGTCCACCCGGCCTTGGGACGGACCGCGGGACCCGGTGACTCACCCTTCTGCTGCACACAAAGCACAGCTGCCACCTCCGGGAACCAGCGCCATGCGGCCGCCCGGATGCACTCGCCCAGCCTGGCATCCGCGGTGCATGGCAGCCACACGCCTCGCCAGGAGCTGGGGCTGCATTCCAGAAACCCGGGAGCCGGGGCTTATGGACGTTCCCCAGGCGCTCCACCCCAGCAGAGGACCCCTGCCTTCTCACGTGTGCACCCCTGAGAAACTTGTTATTGACACAACTTACTCTACCAGGAAGGGTGGGGTGCACCGCGCAGGGCCTGCCTTAGTGAAGTCCCTTTAACGTTCTTTAAGTCGCATGACTGGAAAGGTTGCAGGGCCCCTGGGAAGGAGGTTTACAGTATTGCCAAATTAAGCAGCGTCTAGGCCTCCAATACCATCTCTCTTTTTTTTTCTTCCAGTTTCTTTATCTTCAGTGTGAGGTGACACATTAGAGAGACTACACCTCCTATTAGTAGTATTTCATTGTGGATGGCCACCTGCCCCCATCCACTTTCTTCTGTTAATGGCCCTGAATGTTGAAGAGTAACAGTGTGCCTTGCGGGTTAAGCAAAATTTTAATCCAAATGCAGAACTTTGGGTGATTTAATAGTTTTATCCTTCTCCTCGAATCTTTAACTCCCCCACACCTTCCCTGTTCTGTTTTAAGCTTAGTCTTTGCCCAGGTTATTTCTAGCACAAGGATTCAATTCAGCAAGATTTGTATCTCTTAGTTGCTATGGTGTTCCCATCCCTAGGTAACAAAACACTCCCAGAGGAATAAAAGAAGACAGCATTTGGATCACCTGATCACTTGGGCACCCAGTACCTCCACACACTATGAAGGTGTGGAAGACTGCTGTATCCAGTAGCGACCAGTCATATCAGAACTCCAGCCCGAACCACCTTGGAAGTCACCGCTATACCCTGTCCTTGTCCAATTCACTCTGAGTGGCAGTTGCATTGAGTCTGAAGTAAACATTAAAACAGTGTAAGGACTGCCAGCTCCACAGCTAAGAGCACAGACCATTCTTGCAGAAGATCAGAATTCTGTTCACAACTGCCTACAACTCCAGCTCCAAGCGTTCTGACACCCTCTTCTGGCCTCCAAAGGCATCCACACATATGTGCACCTACATATATGTGCTTCCATACACATATGCACCCATACACGTGGCACACACATACACACACACACCTTTTGTTAAAAAATTCTTTCATTTGAACATACAACATATTGTCATTAAATTGTGTGTAAGACCCTGTGTACACATTTGGAATTCTAGACCTAAGTATGGCCCTCAAACTGCTTATCACTTGGACAAAGAGGGTTTTTTTTTTTTTTTTTTTTGGTTGTTGTAGTTAAGATTTTTATTTATAGCCAGGCGTGGTGGCGCACACCTTTAATCCCAGCACTTGGGAGGCAGAGACAGGCGGATTGCTGAGTTTGAGGCCAGCCTGGTCTACAAAGTGAGTTCCAGGACAGCCAGGGCTATACAGAGAAACCCTGTCTTGAACTCCCCCCCCCAAAATTTTTATTTATTTATTTATTTCATGTGAGTATATTGTAGCTGTCTTCAGACACACCAGAAGAGGGCATCCGATCCCGTTAGAGATGGTTTTGAGCTACCATGTGGTTGCTGGGAATTGAACTCAGGACCTCTGGAAGAGCAATCAGTGTTCTTAACCACTGAGCCATCTCTCCAGCCCCCAGACAGAGTTTTTGAAGTATCAGTTTGAGAGGAAAAAGTAAGTGCTGTAATAGAATCAGGGTATCGGAACATTATAAGTTGGACGTTTCTGATTTCACAACCTTGGCTGAATGTTTGAGAAGCGACGTTTCCTCCTCCAAGACCCTGAATGCATAATGCTTTCTGTCACAGCAACATGGCTGCTTGTATGACTTGGGGAGGTTACTTAACCCTTTGTGTCCTCGTCTCTACAGCTGGAGATTATAAGCTTGGTGGTCAGTTTAAGTTCAATGGGGATGCATATTAAAATCAGCTTCCTTATTTGGTAGCTCAACCTATCAATAAGAAGCAATGGTGTCTTAGTCAGGGTTCCTATTCCTGGACAAAACATCAAGACCAAGAAGCAAGTTGGGGAGGAAAGGGTTTATTCGGCTTACACTTCCATAGTGCTGTTCATCACTGAAAGAAGTCAGGACTGGAACTCAAGCAGGTTAGGAAGCAGGAGCTGATGCAGAAGTCATGGAGGGATGTTCTTTACTGGCTTGCTTCCCCTGGCTTGCTCAGCCTGCTTTCTTATAGAACCCAAGACTACCAACCCAGAGATGGCACCACCCACAAGGGGACCTCCCTCCTTGATCACTAATTGAGAAAATTCTTTACAGCTGGATCTTGTGGAGGCATTTCCCCAACTGAAGCTCCTTTCTCTGTGATAACTCCAGCTGTGTCAAGTTGACACAAAACTACCCAGTACAAAAGGTGATCAACTTTATTCAAAATGTATTACATCTGGCAAACCCCACAGATGTAGCTGTTAAGTGTGACTACTGTTAATACATTCCCAATTTTCATCAGCAAAGTCACCTCCTGTGATGGCAGTTCTTATTACGACAGTTGTAGGAGTCAGATAGATGGCTTTGCACTGCTCAGGAAGCTCCTGAACTGTCATTCAGGTTTTTCTGTCTTTGCTTTTTGCCCCAAGTGCATCATGGCCTCAGCTGCTGTTTTCAGATTGGAAACCCTGAACATCAACATCATCTGGGCCCTTAAAGAACGTATTTGGTGTCTTCCTCTTGCTTATCTGCTCTGAGCGTCATCTTAAAATGGTGGTTCATCTTCTCAGATCTTCAGACAAGCTGTAGATTAGAGAAGCCAAAATAAAATGATCTAATTTTCTGCCATGCCTCACTCTTTCTGGCAGTTAGGTCTTTCCAATCATGTGACAAAGGGAATAAGACCAGAGGTGTGTGTGGTCGGTTCCTCTGTATAATTAATGGTCACTAAAGTCACAGATTTTAGAAAATAAGGAATTGTTACAAGTTTGTCATCTTATAGGCAGGTGAACTCAGTGACCCCAGGAAGGAATTTCCTAGCTTGTGGGATTGGCAGGCCTCTCTTGTGTTAGCTTCTTGGAATGAAACGGAAAGGCCTTTGAGCAATACATAAGCTCCACGCCATGTGGCCGCCTGGATGAGCTTTCCCTGCTTTGGAAGAACTTTTGGTGATTTATGAGAGACAGGATAGTCCCCAGCATTAGTGGTTCTTTCTCCAGAGGTCGGAGGGGTGGCTCAGGGGTTAGAGAGATGGCTTGGTGGTTAAGAGCACATGACTCACAACACTGTAGCACCAGCTTCAGGAAATCTGATGCCTCTGGCCTCCTCAAACACTTGCACTCATGTGCTCCCCAACACACACACACACACACACACACACACACACACACACACACAAAGGCATACACATAAGTTAAAAGTCAATCTTAAAATAGTTCTTTTTCATTTTAGTAATTTTTCAATTTTTGTGATAAGAAATCCTCCTTTAAAATTAAATATAGATCTGATAGAGGTGAAGACAGAATACCAAAGCAGCTATAGTAATGAATTTTCTTAGAAATATAGACCCTATTCTTGTAGAGATGGTGTGTTCAGAGGGCGCAACACCTCTCTCTCACTCTTCCTCCCTTTCTCCTCTTCCAGACAGGATCTAGCTATATAGCCCTGTATATACACTGTATACACGCTATATAGCCCTGTATATACACTGTATACTCGCTATACAGCCCTGTATATACTATGTACACTAGAATGGCCTTGATCCACCTTTGCCTCCAGAGTGCTGGGACCAAAAGCATACATAGCCATGTGCAGCTAGCATAGTGCCTCCTAAAATGGATGTGAGCTGCAGTGCACATACATTGGGCTGAAAGTGTGCAAGGCTTTCTGTGAACATCCACGTGAGTTAAGCCACCTGTCTATCACAACATCGCCTGTCATGGCCACACTTGGCACTGTGGGACTCAGGTTATCATTTGCTGTTCTCACCCCTGTAACCAATACCAGACAAGAAGTCATGTAGGAAAGGAACTGTTTATTTTGTCTCCTGGCAACTTGGAGGCAGAGGCAGCTTATCAGGCTGTGGTGGCAGCAGTGTGCAGTCACTAATACCCAGGCAGAGGAAGAGAAAGGGAAATGCACAGTTACCCACTGGCCCTCCCGCACCTGCCATTTTATTCAGGGACCCCAGAACATGGGCTGGTATAGCCCACTTTGAGGACTGGTCTCCTTCCCCCAAAGGTGTGTCTCGTCTATTTGCCCTTAGTGTTCCTTAAACTAATCAAATTGACCATGGAAAGAATGTCACAGCAAGGAGTGTACTGAACACAACCCTGAAATGGTCCATCCAGCTTATGGGTTCTAATGTAAGATGGTTCTCTGAGGCTGCACCCTACCTACTTTCATTTCTTGGCTCGGGGCCTTGAGTCTGTTTTCAGGTCACAGCTGTTGTTCTGGAGGGGGAATCTATCTAGTACCTCCCTATGCTGCTAAACTCTCAGCTTGCAGCAGCTCCAAGGTGGGTGGGAAAATGGGGTCAGGCCTGAAGACACAGACTTATAATTCTCTCCACAAGGCAGCATCTTCAGTCTTGCAGTTGGTAGCTCTGTAGTCATGTCCTGTCAGACATCTGCCACGTCTGCCAGATTAACTGCATGCATGTTGCCACTGCTGAAGAGTTGCTCTGACCTCCACAGGCTCTTGGTGACTGTGGCTTAGAGATAAGCTTTCCAGGAGCCTGGAACACATTCTGAGAATGGCTTTGAGAGTGGGCTCAGTGGGGAGGACTCCGAGCCGGGTAAGAGATCGGGTAACTATACATGTGCTTGGAATAAGGTAGCTTGACCTAGAAAGCCAGACTGCCATTGTGTGAAGCCTGCCGTGAGCTTCCGTGTGAGTCCACCACCTAGTGTAGTCTCAGCCTAAAATAGTCATGGCCACAGAGTGCTCTTACCACCCGCTGTGTTATGCACTCCGATCTGCCTTAACCAAACACCGTCTTCATCAGAACAGTGCTGCAAAAGGTGATGCTCCTCAGAATCCTCCCCATGGGATCCTCCCTGGGAGAAAACACAGTTCCTGCAGGAAGAATCGAGACATCCTCATTTGCTCTGTCTTCTGGGAATTTGTCCAAATATTTCTTTGAAAGTTTCCCATGCATCCCATTTAAAGAAAAGATGCTGTCATCTGGGTCACACTGAGTCCATCCAAGCATCCTGGCTGTTGTTGACGCTTGTCCATAAAAGGGAGGTGATTCTTAAGGAAACAGGGGTGATTGGAACCAGGTGGAAGCCCAGGAGTAAAGAAGTGGCACCTCTCTCCTTGCCCTGATGTCATGGAGTGTGTTGCAAACCACTCTGAGGGGTCCTCAGTAGGAGGGAGACAATGGTTCCTGCTGGAAGCCCTGTGAGGATTCATCCTTTCTCCTGCAGCCTTGTTGAAATTTAGGCAAAGGGTTTCCTGCTGCTGGGAAAGTGGCCTCCCACTGAACCCTTTCTCAGCTGGACTTTGTAGACCCCATTCCCCTCCCCCTCCCGCTCAGTAGCTGTGTTTTCTTTTTATGGCCTAAGAAGAAATCATTTGCTAATTTTTTTGTTTTGTGTGTGTGTGTGTGTGTGTGTGTGTGTGTGTGTGTGTGTGTGTGTGTTTATTTTGTTTGGTTTGGTTTTTGTTTTGTTTTGTTTTGTTTTGTTTTTTGAGACAGGGTTTCTCTGTGTAGCCCCAGATGTCCTGGAACTCACTTTGCAGACCAGGCTGACCTCGAATTCAGAGATCCACCTTCCTTTGTTCCCTGAATGCTGGGATTAAAAACTTGTTTGTGTCTCTACCACCTAGCCTATCTACTAATTTTACTACATGCCAAATACTTGTCTTCATTCTTAATTCTGGTGAGTCTTTAAAAGCGGGAACAATATATCCTATTGTTTATTAAGGGCTTGGGAAAACATTTCAGAAAAGTTGTAGAGGAGCCCTAGTCAGAATATTTTGGAACTGGAGGAGAAAGAGGTGTGTGTTTCCCGAAAACATCATCATTATGCCTCCCTGGTGGATCTATGGGTTGCCAGACGCAGGGCAAGCAACTGCTGACATTGTAAGTGGGCCTTTCTCTTTCCATCCTGTCTGTCCTGGGCACACTCCATATTTTAGACATTGTATCATTATATCAGACAGTGTGTCATTGTATCAGACATTATATCTTTGCATCACACATTGTATCATTGTATCAGACACTGTATCGTTGTGTCAGACATTGTATCATTGTATCAGACACTGTATCATTGTGCCAGACATCGTATCATTGTATCAGCCATTATATCATTGTGTTAGACATTGTATCATTTGACTTACTAATTTACCAAGAACAAACAGCTATTCTGAGCCTAGTGCCTTTGAAAACTACAGATTGTCTTGAGTGTTCTAGTCCACGTGGGGATGGTCTTTGCCCATCAGAAGCTGTTTCTTAGCATTGTTTCAGAAGGTATTAGGTAGACCTGATAAACCAATGTCTTAGTTACAGTTTTATTGCTGTGAAGAGACACCATGCACCATGTGTGATAAGGGACAACCTTTAACTGGGGCTGACTTACATTTTTAGAGGTTCAATCCATTATTATGGCAGTAAGCAAGGCAGCATCCAGGCAGACATGATGCTGGAGAAGGAGCTGAGAGTTCTACATGTTGATTCACAGGCAGCTAGGAAGGAACTCTTTCCTGCAGGGGGTGGAGCGTGAGTACTAATCAACACCCACAGTGACACACTTCCTCCAACTAGGCCACACCTATCCCAACGAGGCCACACCTTCTAATAGTCACACATCCCATTGGCCAAGCATACTCAAACTACCACAACTGATAAGCATTTCGACTAACTAAACTTCGAGACACTTTCACAGCACCATTTTCTTGGGCCTTGGCTTCTGAATCCTGAATATTTATTTGTCTGCTTATCTTCCTATTAATTTATTTCCATATGCTTTTTATGTTTACTCACCATGATCTCTGAGTTTTTATGTCTGGAGAGAAAGAAAGTAGAGCCTTGGGTTAAAGTTACCAGGAATTACAGTACACACCCATAATCCTAGCACTCCAGGGGCAGAGGCAGGCAGATCTCTGTGTTTGGGGTCGGCCTGGTCTATAGAGTGAGACCATGTAACAAACAAACAAACAAAACAATTAAAAAAAAAGCTTGAAGTTTTCAGAATTTAAAATAGAGGCAAGTGTGTGAGAATGGATGTAAGATGCAAAGTCCTCTCACCGCTACTTGCAAGTGTTAAACCATTCAACAAAAACGTGTCTCAGGAGCACTCAGTGTGACCTTTTTTGACAAAGGTGGAATAAAACAGATGTCCTTTACCTCATTATAAAATTGAGGGGTAGTTGGACCTACATCATTAGGGGAGAGAATGGTTGGAAAGAGGAAAATGGCCCGGTTTGGTGGCCATGTCAATTTCTGGCACTCAGGACGCAGAAGCAGGAGGATTCATTGAAGCTGGAGGCTAGTCTGATCTGTGTAAAAGGGATTCTAAAGAGAGGAAGGATGATGACAGGTGAGGTGGGAGACCTGCAAGAGCTCTTCAGGGCTTGTGTCAACGGAGGCTTGATCTGCTTGCAGCTAGGGCAGATGGACAACTTCGAAACCGATGACCACTGAGTGATTCAGTTGTGGAAGCTGGGAGTGCGACCCAGGAAAGGCAGCTGTAGTCCGTGTTCTACCGCTCCCAAAAGGCTGCTGGGGCTGCTCTGAGGAAGATGGCCTCTCACATCAGCCAATAAATAAATAAATAGATAAAATAAGTCAAGTTAAAGTTACAGGTACCACAAGGAGGACAGCCAGAGAAACTGACACTGATGAAGGTGACAAGAACAGTGAGGGAGAAACTGAGGTGACAGCTACAAATGATGGGGCCATGGATGGGATCTACCTTGGCTTGGACCCTGTGATTCAGACTTCTATTAAGAAGAAAGTATAGTAGAACTTTTGGAACTTTGTCCAGAGAAAGCAAGGAATAGGATAGGGAATGGGATAGTTTGGGTTGTGAGTTCTGAGACACAGGGGCTGTCTTGGGGAGCTCTAGACATCTGTCCTGGTAACCTTGCTTCCCCTGCATGGGAAGGAAAGGCTTAGGGCCTTGTTTCTGGGACTGATGGGACTTATTACATCATAGCTCCTCGAACCTTAAGGAGCCACATGAGCCATGAGACTAGGTTTCCTAGCACAGTGCTTCCTAGATGCAGTGACTGTGAAGATGGGGGATGAGGGTCGCTGTGGGTGGGGTAGAAGCCAGAATGCTGGGCAGTAGGCAGGGACATTTGTGGGTAGGAACAGCATCCCTTACCCTGGGTCAGAGTGGGGTTGGGAGGTGGGCTGGATCAGAAACAGTGAGATAAACATGTAGTTAGAAGAGAAAGTTGAAATGTAAGCAGATGTAGCTGAGGGACCTTCCTAATGTCCCTGCCCCAGCCTCCTACCCAGCAACTCTTACTCCACCCAGTGCTTGCATCCTCCTGGGAATGCTCCCATCTTGAGGATGGGATGCTTCCATCTTGAGCATGGAGTGATCAAGGTGGGCGCATGCTCAACCATTTGAAGGCCTTGACTAAGGGTGAAATTAGGAAAGCTGGGTTGTTTTCAGCCCAAGGATGAAGCTTTTGACCTTTGATGATGTAATGCCTTCCTGTTTAATCCATGACTGCACCTTGGAATCAGCCTTCTGAGAACCACCGGTCAGAATGGTTCAGTAAGAGAGCTGTTCTCTTAGAGTCAGGGGCTTTGGATGGACAGACGGTAGTGGTGCTCTAAGAGTTACTATAAACCTGAAATAAACTGTGATGGGGGGGAGACCGTTTTGAGAAATCAGAATCTTATGGTGCATTGAAGAATTTAGAACTCCAGCTGAAGCCTGCTGTCACCCTCTGCCATCATGACAGGTTTTTAAGAGCCGTCACAGGTCTTAGTGCAGGTGGCGAAGTTACAAGCAGCTTGATTACAAAGCAAAATGAGGGATGATAATAGGGAGAGATGAAAACAGATATGTGGGTGGTAGAAATTTCACAATTTTATATTTATTGTTGGGTGAAGTTGATTATGAAATGTGAAAGCCTTGCATCTAATTTACTTATCAATGTAATAAGTGGCCCAACAGTTTGTTCTTCGGGTTACAGGAGGGAAAAAAAAAATAAAACAACCACAAGCAAGCAATTTTTGTTCTAAAATACCCAAACCACTCAAATAAATAACAGTTGCCACGTCTCTGGTTTGTGTATCTAAGGGTGATAGGATCTATTAACACTCTCCAGCTGAGGCACTTCAACCTCCTGCAGCCCAGGGATGGTTCAGAGGCCTGTGAGGTGGGCAGAGGAGTGAGTGTGTCATAACTGCGGATTGTTGACATCCTCTGGAGGAATGATGTGCAAGTGTGTTTCAGGAGACTGAAAGCCACAGCAGTCACATGGGCACGTATGTCTCAAAATTAGTGTTTTGTTCCCAAGAGGCAATGAATAAATGCATGAATGAATGAATGAAATGAGATTTGAGACTGGGGACCCACACCCCTGTCTTGTATATTCAGGGGTCACTCTAGCACTTTAGCCTCCAGTTCTGCCCTCATAAGCTGTCATAGTTTAACTTGTGAGAGTTCCAAATGAACACACATAAGAGACTGGGGTCTGCAGACTGGAGAGATGGTTTAGTGATTAGAGCGTGTCTCCCAGAGGACTCTGGTTCAGCTCCCAGCAGCCATGCTGAGTGGCTCACAGCCACCCATACCCAACTTTAGTCCCACAGCACCTGACACAGACACATAATTTTTTAAAAAAAGAATAGATCTTAAAAACAAAGACTAAGGTTCCAAAGGGAAAAAGAAGGAGGGCTAATTAGTGATGATAAAGTAGAGACGTTTGCTGTAAGCTAAAAATTGTACTTAACTACAGCATTACTATGTATGGAATGGCTTTGATCTCATCTCTTTCCAACCTAGCTGTCATATGACTTTGAAGCACCATATTATCTTTACCTTTCTTTATTGACATGAGGATTGGACATAGAATCCCAATCTAGAGGTTTAGGCACAATTCAATATGCCACTTGGACTCCGAAGCAAAGTTGCTAGTCTGGGCTTTGGCTAATGAGCTCTTTAGTTTTTGTCAAGTTTCTTACTGTCCTGTGTCTAAGTTTACCTCTTTTAAAAAAAATTTATTTATTTATTTAATAAATGAGTAACAACAGAAGAGGGCATTGGATCCCATTACAGATGATTGTGCGCCACCATGTGGTTGCTGGGAATTGAACTCAGGACTTTTGGAAGAGCAGCCAGTGTTCTTAACTGCTGAGCCATCTCTCCAGCTTTAAGTTTACCTCTTAAAGAATAAGTTTTGGGGAGGATTAAACAAAGCATGTATGTTATTAGGGAAATCCTAGGTATATGCTAAATCCTTGGTTAGCATCAACTGTGATTATGTTCTTGACTAAGTCTGGCCTTATACATACAGTAAGAGGGTGTAGCTAGGTATCTCCAAAGCCCCCCTCATTCCACTGCTATCAGACAAGGAGGGCTGGTTCTTCATATGCATTGAGGCTGGAAACAGGGAGCCAGCCATCTTGTCCCTGAGTGCTTTCTTCTGTCAGTGAAGAGGAGGGCAATCAGGAGACTATAAACTCCCTAAGTGTTTCCTTGTCCCCTAATGTCGTATCTAGGAGCAGTGGATGGTCAGTAAATTGATAAAGTATCTAAAATGCCACTTTACCAGTTGTGTGGTAGCAGGTCTTAACTACTCTCTAAACCTTTTTAAGCTTTGAAATGCACAACACAAAATATGTGTAAGGTTTTAGCGCTCTCTGGTGGAGAGAGTTATACCGCAGGAGTCCTTGGGTTTGCTTTTCAGACTCTAGATTCTGACTTGTGTTCAGTATTTTAGGAGCGAGTTGTGTCAAATAGACACATTGCACTATGTTGCCAGTGTAGATGTGGTTCCTTGTCATGACAGAAAGTGGCTTATATGCCAGGGGTCATTGCTTTGTCGCATACTACTGTCCTTTGTCCAAAAAATTTGTACAGTGGGTTCCTTCATTATACTTTGTAAATAAATACAGGGGTACAGTACTTAGATGTGAGTGTGAAGGCTGAAAAGACTAGGCTAAAAATAACACTGCAGATCCTCTACTGAGGAGTTGTATCTAGAATGTAAAAAGGTTGGGGCAGGAAGATTCTTCAGTCCGAAAGGGCGCTTGCTGTTAAGTTTGACAACCTGAGTCCAAATCTGGAAGCTATATACTAGGAGAAAACCAACTACTGAAAGCTGTACTCTGACATCCCCATGAAACACACACACACACACACACACACACACACATACTTTAAAACATCCAAGTGTTGAGGCATTTCTATGCCACAGAAGCATTGGAAAGTGTTGGTTTGAATCATTAACCAGAACCCCACTATTCAAAATTATGATAGTCAGACTCAGAAACCTAAGCGAGCTGGCAGGTTAGTAACTCCAGCTACAAAGTAACAAAGCCCCGGGTTGACCTGTGAATGCTGTGAGAATTGTAGCTAAGACATCTGGAAGGACTTGGACAAGCTTTCTAACGTTTCCTCTGCTTTCTCAATGAGAATCAAAGAATGACAGTGTGATTGGAGGCATGGTTGATTGCTTGGAGTCGACACTGTGCTTTATCATGTTACAATGTATTTTATCAGACAGCATTCAATCTTTGTTTTTAGGGTTGCATAGGAAGTGATTGGATCAGTAAAATAGATTCAGCTGGATGAGGACAGAAACCATAGCTGGAGGAGGACAGCTTGTGAAGCCGTGGCACTGAGAGTTGTTACCCAGTCCTGGTGGACCTTGAGGATGTTCAGTGTATACCATACCATGCTAGCCTTGAAGTTTACTGTTGTTGCTGTTGTTATTACTGTCTGAGGTTGTAAGTAGAGTCTCACCTACACTTTGTGCATACCAGTTTTTAGTATTTGTGTATGGCTTTTCTAAATGTATTCCATTGACAGTAGGTTTTATGGTGGCTTCTTGCTCTTCAGTGCCCTAAGAACTCCAGATAGTCAGTTCTCAGCAGGATGAACAGACTCCCTGTGTTTTATCTTATTTGTTCTTTTGCTATCTACTGGGGTTCTAAACTCAGTTTCCTCACTTCAGAAAGTATCACTGAAAATCACTCAATAGTTGATAAAGTCAACAAATAGCCTGGAAAATCCAGTTAACATCTACTATCTCCTAGATGGAGTATAAGCTTATATCCCATGTGGTAGCACATATACTCCAAACCCCACATACACATGTGCATACAAATGCACACACACACACACACACATGCATACACATAAGCACACCCCCCTACAAACATATGCACAGAAACATATGTCCGCACAGAGACTCACACAAACAAGTATGCGCACACACACAAGCACACATACAAAAATATGCACACATATTGGGACATGTCACATGTATACACACAAGTACACACAATACACACACAGGTGTACACTCATGCATATCATGCACACATATATACATACACTCACACATGAGTATGCATATGTGCATACTTAGATGCACACATACATCATTGTATGTCCTAGGAAGCTGTTCCTTCAAAGTGAAACTGTAATGGCCTTATAGCTCTGAATAAGTGAAATTTGTTTTAGTTTTGTTAGTACTTGTCTTTCATATGAAATATAAGTGATATGAAGCATTTCTTTTCAAAGCCCATTGGCATTGATAAATAGATACATAATTATTGGCTTAGAAAGAAGCGAAGCTATCACCACCACCCCCTTTAGGGGAATTTTTTATATGGGAGCTAGAAACCAAGAATTATAGAATAGAGTTAATACTGATTATTTAGTTCATGCAAGGGCAATTCATAGAATGCTTTCTAATTATAAATTATTTAAGTATAAATATCTATGTGTGTCAGGGTACCAGTGCATTCACACGGGTGTCAGTGGATAACCTGCAGGGAGTTGGGTCCCTCTACTTTTTCTTTTTCTTTTTCTTTTTTTTTTTTTTTTTATTATTTTCTTTATTCACATTTCAAATGCTATCCCGAAAGATTCCCATACCCCTCCCCCCACCCCTGTTCCCCTACCCACCCACTCC
>NC_034602.1:93306448-93309803 GCF_900095145.1 Mus pahari | reverse complement strand
GGTATATGCCCAGAAGAGGTATAGCAGGATCCTCCGGTAGTACTATGTCTAATTTTCTGAGGAACCGCCAGACTGATTTCCAGAGTGGTTGAACAAGCTTGCACCCTCTACTTTTTCATGTGGGTCACAGGGACCAAACTCAGGTCATCGAGCTGACCTTTACCCACTGAGCCATCTAACTGGCCTAATAGATTTAAACATTGAATTTGTGCATTGACTTTAGAGCTAAGTCAGTCACTATCACATTCACCAAGAGTTATCTAAATGGGACACTTCAGGGGCCATCCATTTTGACAGAGTACTAAATTTGGGTGATTTTTTTTCTTTTTGGTATTGTTATCATTTGGGTGCGGAATGTCCGCTGTGGGCTCATGTGTATATATGTGGTGTGTGCATGTGTATTTGTGTGTGTATATATGGTATTTGCATGTGTTTGTGTGTATACATATGTGTGTGATGTGTATGTGTGTGTTGTGTGTATGTATGTATATGTGTGTATGTATGTGTTTTGTGTGTGCATGTGTGCTTGTGTGTGTATGTGTGTGGTGTGTGTGCATGTGTTTGTGTGTATATGTGTGGGGTGTATATGTGTATATATATATGTAGTGTGTGTATATGTGCTATATGTGTTGTGTGTGTGTATATATATATACGGTATATGCATGTGTTTGTGTGTATATTTATATGTGTGTGTGTGATGTGTATGTGTGTATATGTATGTGTTGTGTGTATGTATGTATATGTGTGTGTTTCATGTGTGCATGTGTTTGTATGTGTGTATGTGTGTGGTGTGTGTGCATGTGTTTGTGTGTGTATATGTGTGGGGTGTATATGTGTATATAAATGTAGTGTGTGTATATATGTGGTATGTGTATATATGTGGTGTGTGTATATGTGCTCTGTGTGTGTGTGTGTGTGTGTGTGTGCACTTGCACACATTTCTTGGAGCCTGTGTGGAGGTCAGAGGACTTTTAGCTGTTTCTCTTCTACTTGTTGATGTGAGCTGCTCAAAGTGACTCCATTTTGTTCTAATTTCAGCTAACTTCTCACCCAGAGGCTTCCCAGTGCCCCCCCACTCCCCGAACCCCCACCCCCACTAACCACATCCTGATGGCAGACCGTTATCATGCAGTCACACCTGCAGCTTCCGGAAGTCCATTGTTTTACAACACAAAACCAATTTGTTTTAATCAGATGAACTGAAACTTTCTGCCCCTGACCCCTGGGCCCACACCTGGGGCGATGTGATTGTGGGGTTTGGCTTTATAAACCCTACTCTGCCTCTGAGAGTCCTGTCTGTCTTGAGCCCACTGTTTTGAACAAAGGACTCTTAATCCGACCTGCATTGAGTGGTGTTCTCCTGGGTCTTTGGGGCACAGCAGAGGAAGGTCTCTGTTCCAGTTTCCTTCTCTGTTGTTGTCACCAACAGCAAGAGCAAAAGCAAATTGGGGAGAAAGCTTATTTTAGCCCACAGGTTCATTATCTTGGAAGGCAGAGCAGGAACCTGGAGGCAGGAACTGAGGTAGAAACCACAGAGGAGGGCTGCTTACTGACCTGCTCAGCCTGATTTCTAATAGAACCCTGGACCACCGCCAAGTAGTGGCAGCATCCGCTGTGGCCCCTCCCCCATCCACAGTCAAGAGGATGCCTCACGGGCTTGCTCAGAGGGCAGCCAGCCTGGTGTAATTTCCCAGAGAGGTGGCCTTCTCCCAGGTGACTTCTAGTTTGTGTCAACATGACTAACCAGTGTAGTCTTCTACCTCCACCCCCAACGTCCCACTGTGCAGCCTATTCCAGGCTGGCTGGCCCCTGATCTTCCAGGCCAGTTTCCTTCTCCACCTCTCATCTCTCTGTGAGAGATTCAATACAACAAGCACTTTATACCCACTGAGCCATCTCTCCATCTTCTTAGAATAAAAAACTGATTTTGGCATCTTTAAAACTGGTACAAGAAAAGCACACGATTCTAGAAGAAAACAATGCAGATCGTTTTGAGAAGAAAGGCTGGCTTGTTATACTGCAGCTGTTGCGATGAAGTTATTTCTCCAGATAGCTGGCTTTAAGGCAAAAACAATTTAGACCCTTTTAAATTGCGGGCTTAGTCTTTTGGAAAACTAAAGATTCACTGGGTACAAAGAAAATGATTTATTGTATCAATTATTGCCTACTGGCATATAAAATGCTCGTTTTATGAGCTGGCCCTGCCAAATGTCCGGTTATTTCAGCCACTAAAGTCTATTTTTATGGAAATAGATATCTGCTCTCATTGGTGCCACCCTCCCTCCCCCGGCAATACAGATGGGCTATTTGTCGCTCTGTTTCAGCCTGTAAAAAACCTGATTCGATGTTTGAGTTGGATCTGAACCAACTAGCTTTTGATGGATGTGGGCATCGACTTGATCCTCCCTCGTGATCATCAGCGTTCAGGTCTGCTCTAAGCACGTGCACAGGGCTGGTCCCTGAAAGCACAGGCTTTCCCATCATGGCCTTGGGCATTTTATGAACTGCAGTGTGAGCTAGCATAGTTGAATGCTTTCAAATACTCCCCAAATGTCATCAGCGTAAATAATCTTTTGTCTCTTTTTTATGAAAGGATCACGGAGCTCACAATCATAGGTCCTTTATGACGCAGTCGTTTTCTGATATGGAATGAATGAATGTAGCCGTTCTCTCAGGATGGGGTGAGGGCAATTTTGGAAACATGTTTCTGAATTGATTTTGTTGTACACTAACTTTCTCTTAAGGTCTGAACGCCTCTTGTTTCTCCCTGAGTTTCATTTGTTTTTATAAATCGCCCTCTTGTGGCTTGAGTGAGAATGGCCGAGGCTCATAGAACGGAATACTTGGTCGCAAATAACATTGCTATCAAGGCATCACTAGGATTCATTTGTTTCTTGTTTTCCTTAAAATACTATTTTAGATTTATGCCTGTGAGTGCTTTGCTTGCATCCACTATGGGTACCCTGTGTGTGCAGTGCCAGAAGAGGGCGTCAGAGCCTCTGCACCTGGAGTTACAGACGGTTGTGAACTTCTGCTTGGATGCTGGGAGCTAGGCCTAGGTAAGTCCTCTGCAAGAGCAGCCATTTTTTTTTTTTTGAGTCCCATTTCTTCCTTTCCTTTATTTATCTAACAGATGTCTGTTGACTGCCCGCCACGTGTAAGGGTTTGCCAGGAGCTAGGCACAGGGCAGTTAAATGTAAATGACCTATAGAGAGCATGCATTTGTTTTCCTTGGGGTCATACTATGGCTCTTCATGACCCCACCATAGTGGTACTGAAAGGAAAAATTATATAAATTCAAAGTTTGGAAATGTAAAATTAAAAGAGTAAGTTTCAAAAATTCAAAGACCCAGGG
>NC_034602.1:93293303-93305763 GCF_900095145.1 Mus pahari | reverse complement strand
AAGACGGTTTCTCTGTCGTGTTTCTGTGGGACACCCTCTCCTGTGACCTGAGGACCCGAGGGAGTTCCTCGCGAGGGGGTCCTACAGTACCACTGTGAAACATTTGCCACGCCTTCACGTGGTGCTAGGCACCGAGATACTGATTGTTATTCGACTATGAATTTTTCATGATCCTACTTGAGCGAGAAGGCACTGATTTGTTAACACCCATTAAGAGATCTGCTCACATATAGCTAACTCTCATTGCTTACAAATCTAATACAGCTTAATAAGATTTTAAGTTTCAAAAGGGCCTTGCTTTGGTGTGGCTTAACCTGGTTCCTCTGACAAAATGGTTGAATTTCTCAAAGTACAGATCCAAGCTTTTGTGGACCTGTGGTTGGCAGGCAGGTAGTGGAGAACCCTCCCGCAGAGGGTTAAACTGCTCACTAGGCAGATCTGGACTCTGGTACAGTTTTAGCTCTTGCACATCTAGGATGCAAGTCCAGTCTCTTCTTTCTCCCCAGTGTTTTGGCAACTGGAGGTCTTTGCCTCTGTGTCTCTTGCCAAAACAGTATATTCCCTTTACCGTCTCTTGTTCGCGCTGTACCACTCCCGGCTGGTGCGTCTGCAGATGTGAATCCTCTGATGGAGTCTCCGTCTTCCCTTCTCCACTTAATGGTTTATGTTTCTCAGTGTCATTTCTGGATATGCTTGAGGCTTTTCTCCCTCTTGAATGTGTATGAATTAAACTAGCATTTATACTGGAAGTTGCTACACGGCTTTGTCAAGCTTCTCCTCTATCACTTACAGGCAGTTAATATTGAGGAAGTTGTATCAGCTGTATATACCTTAAGTTCCCAACAACAACAACAACAACAACAAAGCAAAATATCTCTCTTAAGGGAGTGCTGGAAGAATCGAATAAAATAATACAACACTTCCCATGGTAAGACATTGATAATGGTTGGCTTATTATTCCTGGGTTGGTAAAGAATGTTAGTAACTTCCATCAGCATGTGTTTGTAAGAGGTGGTAGAACCTGCCAGGACCCCAGGGGAGATCTGGAGTGGGAGAAAGGAGTCAGGCTCAGGATGGCAGGTGAGCTTATATTTGATACCTTGAGGTTCAAGCAGGAAGTGTGGAAACAATTGTTGCTGAGTTCTGGCACTTTGTTAAAATATGATGCTAAAGAAGTGGGGAAGATTTGTCAAGGGATAAGAAGGGTCATTTTCTTAGAGTGATGTCTGTGCCAGCCCCTCATCCCTCTCATTAGAAATGACCACCAAACTGTCCTGGGAAGGAATGGCACCAAGGACTGAAGGGTGAGGAGAAACTGCGGAAGCAGATGCCACAATTAGGTCATGTGGTAAAGGGCCAGAAGTGAGCGTTGGGATCAGACCAGAGCAGAGGGTGTGAGCCCTGGGCTCTGGGTATGGGCTGTGGGGGCTGGGCTGTGGGTCTGGACTGTGGGTCTGGACTGTGAGCCCTGGGTTATGGGGTTGGGCTGTGGGGCTGTACTGTGGGTCTGGACTGTGGGTCTGGGCTGTGAGGCCTGGGTGTGGGGCTGGGCTGTAGGCCTGGGCTGTGAGCCCTGGGCTGTGGGGCTGGACTGTGGGGCTGGGCTGTGGGGCTGGTCTGTGAGCCCTGAGCTGTGGGGCTGGGCTGTGGGGCTGGGCTGTGAGCCCTGGGCTATGGGGTTGGGCTGTGGGACTGGACTGTGGGGCTGGGCTGTGGCGCAGCTGCTGGGAGCAGGGGAGCTATGGAGAACCAGGCTAAGCTGCAAGGTCCCTATAATCAATGAGAACTTAGCTGTGTGTAATCAGATCTCTTGTGGGGCTGCCTAATACACACTACACTCTGCTAATGCTGTCTGTCAGTGTGGCACAGGTAACGAGAAATAGATCTGAGGGCGATTTTAGAGGAAAGGCTTTGTGGCTACAATTCATAGTCATTTTCCTTCGTGATAGAAATGGAATGTTTCATTTACAACCTTGTTTTTAATGACATGGGTAGTCTGAATAATGCTTTCACTAATGTAAATATGTATGGTGTATTAAATACTTATGGTTGGAGAAATGATAGGAAAAAACCCCACATTCTAAGTTTTGCATCTTGCTGTCAGTATAAATTGAATTTAGAAGGAGAGACATTGGTCTGTGGGATTAACCCCCAAGGGAACTTCACCATAGAAGAGCCATTGTTGTTTTAGGTTGCAAGGCAGAGTTGATTTAGGAATTAGTGTCTCATCTAAATTTTTTATTTTTCCTAAAGGTAGGACTTTCTCTTCCTCTCCTCTTCTTTCCTTTCCTAGATGCCCTTCGTCTGCCAGGCAGGGAAGGACTGTGGGCTACTTCTTACACCTTACATTTCACCTCTCTCCAAAGTTCATAAGTGACTGGTACTTCATGTTCTTGCTGGGCCTGGCTGATGTTTCTGGCTGAGGGATGTCTGGTTATCCCAGTCTATGGAGGCTCCCTGGCTAGTCCTTTTTACCTCTTCTCCTATAATGTGTGCATGCTCCTCACTCTTGACTGCTAGCACTCTCCCCTGGTGTCTGGATTTCTGGATTCTGTTGGAATCTTCTTTCCCTCTCACCCAAAGCCTTAGTTGATCTTGAAGGATCTCTGCATGTCAGCCCAGGCACTAATTCTGGCTCTCTATCTATCTCTCTCTATATCACCTATCTATCTATCTTCATCATCATCTATCCGTCTGTCATCTATCTTCATCCATCATCTATCTCTCTATGTATCCTCTCTCTCTCTCTCTCTCTCCCCCCCCATCTATCCACATCCATCTATCTTATCTTTCTATCTATCATTTATCCATCTATTTGTCTTTTGGCATGGTCTCTTTATGTAGCTCAGGCTAGCCTCAGACTTGTGGTCCTCCTGACTCATCTTCCTAGGTGCTGGGATCACTGGTGCGCACCACTATGCTTGGCAACCGTTTTACTTTTAGAATTACTGGATCTGGGGCTGGTGTGATGGCTCAGTGGGTAAAAGCCCTTGCTGCCAACCCTGACAACCTGAGTTGAATCCAGGGTACCCACAAGTGGATGAAGAGAACAACTACACAGAACCAACTTTGCCACATTGTTCTCTTGTGTGCGCACAGAAGCACACAAAAGAGTAAAACACTTACTGGATCTTTAGTTTTGGAGAATAAGCACACACACAGAATTTTCTTTGTATTTCTTGTGTCAAACTTACTTAGTGTGTTGAATTCTGTGGCAGTTGAACAAATGTTTGCCAAACTAAACTAATATAGATAAAGTTCTTGGACTCTGTAAGGGCTTAGGGATATGGTCTTTTTCATGGCTTGTTATTACTAAGTGATAAAATGTTATTATAACTATTTAAAAGCCAAAAACTAACTAGTGACTGTGATTTAAGAATCACTCAGGAAACCAAGTGGCACGAGTCCTTTATCTTGTCACACTAGTTTCTGGAAATACCATCCAAGATCAGAATTACCTAGGGACATATTTGTCCTCATAGTGATCAGGGAGTGACATCTGTGCTCCAGTGTAGGATTTGTCCACATGGTAGCTCTTCAAAGGTCTTCATTTAATAAATGCATATACAAAGAAAATAGAGCACTGCTGGACATGACTTATGTGCCTGCCTTTCAGTTCCAGGACTCGGAGGTAGAGCCAGGAGGATAATTAGCCCAGCACCAGCCTGAGTTAAGTGCGATTTGGATTCAAAAATAACAAAGAAAAATGTCAAGCCAAGGGCGAACTCAAAAACACATTAAACATTATTTTCTTATGTGTATGGGTGTTTTGGCTATATGCACACCACATGTATGCCTGGTGCTCATGGAAGCCAGAGGAAGGTTTCTGATCCCCTGGAACTCGAGTTATAAATGGTTGTGAATCACTGTGTGGGTCCTGGGGATTGAACCAGGGTCTTCTGGAAGAGGGCCAGTGCTCTCAACTGCTGAGCCTGTCTCTAGTCTCCACTAAGAGAACGTTTGGATTACTCCTTTTGTTTGGTTAGCTTAAAGCGTCACAGTATAATGGCAATAGTTTTGGAAAAACCTTGCAGTCTGGTCTTTTTTGGTGAGAGCTTTCTCTTAACACCCGATGAAGAGAGTGGCTCTATCTGTTGTTCCTTCATGAACCTATAAACTGCCCATTGACTTCCACACACATCTGTGTACCATTCACCCGGGGCTGGTGTGTGAGCCTGCATCAGCATACTTCTCACCTGAGGCTGTGTGCAAGCATCTTAAGATTTGCAAGTTTTCATTGTTTCACATTGTCCATAGGCTAGGAATCTAGGAGACGCTTATCCGGGTGACTGTGGCTCAAGCTTGCTCTGTGGCTTCAATTGAGAGGTGTCTGGCGAGGGCTGGAGTCTCCAAGCCACTACTGGGTGGCTGAGGCTGCAGATTGGGGCGCTGCTCCCTCTTTAGGGCATCTCCGCAGGCTGCTAAGGGTGCTGTTTTCTCCAGAGCAGGGATATAGGACGAAGTCAGCATGTTCTCAGGGCAGAAAACTGGTGTAATTTTTCACCTCAGAGGTGAATTCTCTTGCATATATTGTACCCAAATCATTAAAATAGATTATTAAAAACTTATACTCACTAGATGAAAAACTAAGCTGTTTTCCTGAGGGAAGGAAAGGCAAAAAACATGTGGTCATCCTTCCAGACCGAATTCAGGTAGCATGCTGCCTGTGGAAGACAGTTTGCTTTCTAGCTATCCAACTTGAAGGAATATGAGTATTATTACAGACAAGTTGTAGACCTGTATGCTCTACATATAGGTAAAAGTAACTCTGCCTTCCTGCAAAGGGAGGCGCAGTGGCCCGCGGGACAAGTTATTCAGTGGGTCGAGGGGGATCGCGAATCTGAGGTGAAATGGGAGGGAAAGAAGAGGGAAGCCCTGCAAAGGTGTCAAGGCTTCGTTTATTGCTGGCTTGAATGTTTGGTTATAAACACTTTGAGGGGGAATGGGGTGGGGTTGAGAAATGATCACAAGAAACAGAGCGAAGGACAAATGAGGGGATGCTGACTGCAGACTTGAAACTTCTTGTGATTATCTTAGAGTCTTGGCGTCACTGCTCCGGAACACTGGGCAGCTAATCTCAGAGTCCCGGATCCTCCCAGGTGTCAGCTTAGGACAGTAGCCTTGGGAGGAGGGAGATAGAGCAGTCTTGGCAGGGAGGGTGTTGAACAGCCCTGGGAAGGAGGGGGCAACTCGGCTCTCAACAAAGAACTATATGGCTCTCAGATGCAGGCTGTAAAAGGCCTGGTTTTTCTCAGCCTGGTCTCCAACAGGTAACATTTAACTACATTTACAATGTGACCTGGGTGAGCAGAGAGGAAAGAGGAAATCTGCATCTGTAACTATGTTACAAATGGTCAACAGCAGTGAGCTTGACGATTGGCATTAACAGGGAAGACTGATGTCTCCATAGGTGGTTCACCTTGAGGCGTTTTCAGATTTGTGGTCAAATAATATGTGGTCACAAGGTTTTCACCACGTACCTTCTTCCTCTTTTCTGGCTTCTGTTAATTGTAAACAGTGCGAGGTATTTCAAACTAACTCTTTCCTAGAGAAAATGCATGAGTTCTAAAGGGAAGGTGCATAATGATATAAAGTCCACAATTAGAAATAATCATGTATACACAGTATACATAATTATTTTAAAACTTTGATTGCTGACTAATTTTATGTCAACTTGATGCAGACTAGAGTCATCGGAAAGGAGGGAACCCATTTGAAAACATGCCTCTGTAGCATTGGGCCATGGGCAAGCCTGTAGAGCATTTTCTTAATAAGTGGTTGAATGGCCCAGCCCACTGTGAGTGGTGCCATCCCTGGTCTATGGTCCTAGCCAGTAAGCAGCATCCCTCCATGGCCTCTGCATCAGCTCCTGCCTCCAGGTTCCTACCCTGCTTGAGTTCCTGTCCTGACTTCCTTCCATGATAGACAGTGCCAGGAAAGCATAAACCAACTAAACCCTCTCCTCCCTGCATTGTTTTTGGCCATGGTGTTTCATCACAGCAATAGAAACCCTGACTAAGACACCTGCCAGGTATAATTTTCACTTAATAAGTCTAGAGATTTAATTTAATTTTTTGTATATAATGGATTCATCATAATGTGGCATTATCTAACAAGTGTAGGCAGTAGTAAATGATTACAAAAGGTTGGAATAGTTCTAGAAAAAAATTATCTTTTCATACATTTTCTAATAGGTATCAGGGTTCATCTAAATAACTGAGGATAAAGGAAAGCTTATTTTATCTTTCCTTAATATATCCACATTGATTAGAATTAAATATTCAATATCAATCAAAAGAATATTTTATTAGTATTGACAAATAAAACTGATCTATTTATTAACTAGAGTCAACTAATAGGAAAACAAATGTCATTAACTGGAAAATTTCCCAATTTACCCTCTGTGATTCCAGGCAAAAAGCTGTTCAGAGTACAGATTAGGTTAGTGATGAAGCCAGCCAGAGACTGCCCAGTGAAAGCCACTCTGGCTCATATCACTCTCTTATGGCTGGAATATGGCCTTCCTTATGCAGATACTAATGGATCCATGCTATACCCACTCCAGTGGAGTCTGGCTGACAAGTCCAAAAGTTTGGTCACAGTCTTGAGACAAAAAGTTTCACGGAAACTGGTCTTTTGGAGGCCTTGGCGTCCCATAACACAGTAGTGGTCCAGATTTGTCTTTGTGATAGTGTGGAGGGTCTTGCATGCTTTTTTTTTTAAGTATTGTTTTATTGTAAGTGCCCCCAAGGAATGATTTGACAAATAGCTAAGTTAGATTGAGCATTGCTTCCTGGCCTTCACCAGTGTCGCAATATCCTAGGCAATCATTGAGCCCACCCTGGGCTTAGACTTTCATAAGAATGTTACTTATTCAGACAAAATGCCTCCAGAGAGATAGTGAAAGAAAGTTTACTAGATAAGAGCTAGAAATCTCAGGGCTAGTTCAACAAAGTAAACTTAGAATTCTCATTACAGACATGAATGGCAGACTACGTTACATAGTAGTAGAAAGAAGGTGGGTTGTGGTTTAAGGAGGAACTAGAGTGCTGTATTATTCATGAAAAGGTTAGCAGAATGGAACTTCCCTGGTGCATGTTTTCCACTAGGCCCAGAAGAATAACATAATTAGGTATTTAATAAGTGACCCCAGGGGGTGGGTTAAACAATAGACTAAAATTGTACCTGGGAGTATAGCCCTCCCACCTGGCTCCTAAAAATAGCTGACTTTAGATAGGGCTGATCTTATCTCAGTTGTAAATACTACCTGGTTCCTGCTAAGCTTTTATGTATGCATTTCTCTGTAAAGAGTCATTATGCATCAGATAACCTCGATGCACCTTGGTTAATGTACCACCTAACTTCCTTGTTTTTCTTCTGTATTATAAGTCTGATGATTGCTTTGAGAAATTACATTCAGATCCAACACTCTTTCTTGTGTTTGTGTCTGTCTGTCACTTGCTGACTGCTTGCCCACCTGAGTACCAGGACCCTGATTCCTCCCCTGAGTTGAGAAACCAACTGAGTCCAGACCATGACAGATCCAAATCAGTTTTCAATCTATCCATACAGGTCTAAATTCCAATGGTTTTCTTCTGAGATCACAGGGCTTTGGTGTGATTGTCTTTCTCTTAATAGTAATTTGTGTGTGTGTGTGCGTGTGTGTGTGTGTGCGTGTGTGTGTGTGTGATAGTAAAGTGGAAATTTCTGGTTTCTTGGGAACTCAGCTTTGCTGGGTCAGACAGGTAAAAGCATCTTTTACATAAGCAGACACAGGTGAAAGGATGCTTTGCTGAAGCAGATACATGAAAGCATGTTGAAGCAGACACGTGAAAGAATGTTTTGCTGATGCAGACACAGATGAGAGGATGTTTTGCTGAAACAGACATATGAGAGATTGTGTAATGTTTAGAAAGAATATAACTATGACACCACAGACAGTGGGAGGAGGCTCTGGCATTGGTTCACCTTGCTCCCTCTTGATAGTCTTCACTAAGGAAACTCTGGTGTTGGGAGCCAACTCTTAGCAGAAAGCGGCTGTCATCTCTGCAGCCATCTCGGGCTATTTACTTACAGGTGGTACNTTTCCACCCTGATGAGAGACTTGTTTTCCTAGCATGATGTTTTTGCAAGAAGCCCACCACAGCTGAACACACTCTGATAACATCTTGGTTTTCTCCCATACATCCTGGACCTGTGGTTAAGTGTCTCCAGCTGCACTCTCCATCTTGTGCTTATATGTCCATGGTTGCCTTCCAATAAATGAGACTTGAGACTTGATCAGACAGAGACTTGATCAGACAAACTGTCTAGTCTCCATTCTTCGAGTCTCTTGCCCCTACGTCCCCACTCTCTCTCTTGCAGACCCTGTTGACTGACCCTTGGACTGGGTCACTCTGGCATTGGTTTGCCTTGTCTCACGTTGCTTATCTTCACTCGTGACTTCATAGAGAGTAACTTTTCAAAGAACTTCTTGTGATATTCTAGCTATTTCTCCAGACTTTGACCCATTAGCAGAGCCTCACAGCTTCTTCTGGTTCAAACTGCCATTGTTGATTCGTGAGTGGTGATTGCTGAGTGGACTGGACTAATGACAACACAGATTAGAGTGGCCCCAAAGCACTATTTCTAAACAGGTCCATACCTCCGTTTTCTACTAACCTTTCTATTTCACTACCTCTGGTGGATGGTGGACTAGAATGGTGGTTAAAGTGTTTAAGAACCCTTATTAAAGTGGGTTTTGGGAAATCTAAGTCTACTGCAAAGAGCTTACCATGGTATAGATTAAAGTGACTAATGCAGAGAGAGATACCTGGTTTGTTCACACATTTGTGCACACTGAAGAACTTGTCTCTACCCACACAGAAACATCACACCCTTTAGACCACAACTCTCATTCCTGCTCCAGGTATCTCATGTAAATGATATCACTAATATTTGTCTTTTTAAACTTGTGGTTTATTCATTTAGCATAACTTTGTAGGACAACATCAAGGCTTATAGAACTTATGGCTCATGTATTGGGATTTTTTTTTTTTGGAGAGATGATCTTCATAAAGAGTTTTAGTTCATACTCACAAATGAGTGCCTTGCTCAGCCAGCATCAGAGATGCTTCCTCCTGTAGGAGATGGGAATGAATAGAGCCCACAGCCAGACATTATGCAGAGAGAGAGACCTTGGAGCACTCAACTTTAAATGGGAGGTCTTCATCAAACTCCTCCTGTCAGTGTTCAGTGAACCCCTCAGAAGAGGGGGTGCAAAGACTGGAAGAGCCAGAGGGGATGGAGGATACCAAGAGGATGAGACCCAATAAATCAACTGAGCAAGGTGCATGTGAGTTGAGACTAAAGCACCAAGCACAGGGCCAGCGTTAATCTGCACTAGTCCCCAGCAGATATATTATAGCTTTTAGTTTAGTATTTTTATGGGATTCCTGAGTGTGTGTACAAGAGGGTCTCCTTCCCCATTTACACTTCCCCATTTAGTTTACACTTCCCCATTTAGTTTACACTTCCCCATTTTAGTCCATCACGGAAGGAAACCAGGACAAGAATTCAAAGGGGGCAGAAACCTGAAGGCAGGAGCTGATGTAGAAGCCCCCATGGCTGCTGGCCCAGCCTGCTTTCCTCCCACCCTTTATTGGATATTTTCTTTATTTACCTTTCAAACATTTTCCTCTTTCCAGGTCTCCCCTCAGGAAACCCCCTATCCCATCTTCCCCAACCCTGGACTCTACTAGGCTGCTATACCACCCACCCATCCACCCACTTCTGCCTTTCAGTCCTGGCATTCCCTTGCACTGGGGTATTGAACCCCCTCAGGCCCAAAAGCTGCTCCTCCCACTGATGTCCAACAAGGCCATCCTCTGCCACATACGTGGCTGCAGCCATGGGTCTCTCCATGTGTGCTCTTTGGTTGTTGGTCCAGTTTCTGGGAGCTCCAGGAGGCCTAGCTGTTTATGCTGTTGCTCCCCCTCCCCCATGGGGCTGCAAACTCCCTCAGCTCCTTCAGTCCCTTCTCCAACTCCTCCATCTGGGAGCCCATGCTCAGTCCAATGGTTGGCTGCCAGCATCCACCTCTGTACTTGTCAGGCTTTGGCAGAGCCTCTCAGGAGATAACTATATCATGTTTTATCTTACTATATTTTTATTTATTTATTTTTTTAAAAGGAAGTGTCTTACTTCTTTGCTTACCTTCTTAATCTCCAAACAATTCTTCAACAATATTATTAAAAGATATTTAAAGTATGTCTCCAATAGCTCTGTCATATCTTCTTTTCTTTTGTATTATATTTTATTTTGTATGTGCATGTGTAGGTGCATGTGTGCATGTAAACGCACATATGCCATGGCACATGGAAGTGAGAAGACAATATGCACGAGTGGGCTCCCTCCCTTCATGTGTGGGTCCTAGGGGTTGAACTCAGGTCCCCAGGCTTGGTGGCAGGCATCTCTACCCACTGAACTGTCTTGTTTTCTTTCTTGTGTGTCTTGCCTGATCCTATTGGTGTGGAAAGAAAAGAATAAAATTGATATTATAAAGCACTGAATAATAGATTTCTTAGGCTACAAAGTCATACCAGGAGCATTGCCTACAAAATAACCAGGCTTGTTAGAGATAAGTTGGATTCAGGATGCTAGGATGTAACAGCTTATTCATCAGTACTGACCTGCCATTAGGCAGCATTGCCATGGCAAAGGAGATGGTAGGCACTGACTTAAGATTCCCCTACCTGAGCTGGGTTCTTCTCATACCTAGGTTCGTATCCTCCAGTAGAGAAGACCACTGTTAACAACCACATCCACACTGTGTGAATACGGTCACTGGCCTGGAGAGATGACTCGGTCATCAGCATGTACAGCTCTTGCAGAGGACCCAGATTCAGTTTGCAGCACCCACATCAGGTCAGTCACAACTGGCTGTTATTCCAGCCCTTAGATCCACTGCCATTGAGCTCCTCGAGCATCTTCATGAACAGGACATGGCACACCATCTATAGGCACACAGATGTACATGGGCACAGATGTACATGGCACACAGATGTACATGGCCACAGATGTACAGAGAAGTAAATAAGTCTTAACAAAACAGAAAACCAGCCACCTCTTATAATAAAGCTGTGACAGGAAGCAGTCAGATTGCAAGCCAAAACACAAAAGGCCTCGCTGAGACTGGGAGGTCAGAAAGGGCACCATACAGACTGGTAAGAGGACTCAATAGGTAAAGGTGTTTGCTGCCAAGCCTGAGTGGCTGAGTTCAGTCCCCAAGATGCACAAAATAGAAGGAGAGCCAATGTCAACAAGGCCTCGACATACATATTATAGTATGCTTGCACACATGAACACGCACACATACACAGCACAAAAATATAGTAAAACACATTAAATAAACAAGACGGATCTCGAAACATGGAGATCTTAGTAGAGACCTGCATAACAAATAGGTTCCTTGATCCTCGAAGAACTGATTGAAGGGAAGATACTGGGAACCAGTAGACTGCAGTACTTTGAGGCCTTGGCACAGCCCAGTGGGAGCAGCAAATATTTGCAAGATATGTACTGGCTGTTGACCAAGAAAAATTGATGGGTGTGAGTTAAGGGGAGGAGGGAGCAAAGAATGATTCCTAGTCTCAAGTAAGATGGACTTGAGGCTCAGATGGAAAGAAAGAGTAAAAATGAACCCGTGAGCTCATGCAGGTTGAGATTCCAGTGAGACACTACAAAGAAAGCTGCTAAATAGAGCTTAGAAACAAAGCTGTAAACTAGAGACGGTTGTCATTGGGACCTTAAGTGTTAATGGTGTGGACAGGAATTGATTGGCTTGTAAAGAGCAAGCTGGAAGATTTGGGGATATGGAGTCTGTTGCTCAGAAGGAACTCAAGTCTTGTTTTATTTTAATTAAGTTTTTATGTATGTGGGAAAAAAAAAGGTTCCCCTTCCTGAGCCCTAACTCTACCTGGCAGCTCCAGGGGGCAGTACAGGGTTACAAACATTCCTAAAATCCTAGTTTGGCTTTAAGTTCCCTGTGCTCTTATTAGGAAAAATCCAATTCTGCCCCGTGGACAAGACAACCCCGAGTAATAACTACTTGCAGTAGAGCAATGCTGATGTGTCTAAAACAACTCTGGCAATACCCTTGCTGTGTAAATTTCCTAGCTGCCTAGGTGGCAAGACTTGTGGTTTCCTGTATGATGCCCTAGTGCCACAATCCCAGGCCATTGTGAGTCACCTAATACTGGTGCTGGGTATTGAACTTGGGTTCTCTACAAGAGCAACACATACTCTTAACCACTGAACCATCTCTGGAGCCCCTGAGAATTTCCATGTTTAATCCCTAGGCATGTGCTCTTTGTCAATACTTACCAGTATTCGTATCCATATTTGTCTGGCCATTTTCTGCAATAATCTTTTGTCTGGTCAAAGAGAAAACAGGCATAAAGGTCATAATATGGGGATGGAG
>NC_034602.1:93278491-93289078 GCF_900095145.1 Mus pahari | reverse complement strand
GGGGGGGGGGCTGTACGGAAGATCATGGGTGGTGTCTCTGCTATGTCGGCTGGGTCTAGCCTCTTAGTCCTTGGGCAGAGCTGGCCAGGTTCTGTTCCATGAACTGGAGGCTACTACCCACCGACAGGCCCTGCTGACAGGCCCTGCCAATAGTATGCCCGTGTCTGTGTGAGATGTTTTTGCGAACTGGTAAAATGGGAACGTGGAAGCTCGGCCTATAAGGCACGTGGGAATGGCACAGCTGACTTAGTTTAAAGTTTCTGTGCCCCGGGACAGCAGCAAGTCACATGGTAATAATGGCAGACAGTTGCTCTCCTTCCCCCTGGCCTTTGCGTGAGCAGTTCTGGCTCAGAGAGGGGAAGGGGAAGTTGCAAGCCCAGCTGCTGAGCCGAACCGCTGGAGCTGAGCTGCGCACTGGCTACAAGACAAGGGAGTGGGGATCTTACCATGGATGCTGTGTTAGGTACACCTTGGGCACACCAGGCGCTGGTGTGGCTCCTGTTTTTTTCTGCTTGATCAATCATTCCCGGGTTTCCAGCACCAATTTTATATTTTGGGCAGATAAACCAAGCAGCAGACCAGGCCAAGGTGTTCCACGTGGGAGAGGTTTATTATGTGGGAATGGGGGGCAGCGAAGCAGGTAGAAGGGTAGAGAAGAGGGCAGAGAGAGAGAGAGAGAGAGAGAGAGAGAGAGAGAGAGGAGGGGTTGGCTTCCTCTCTTACACAGAAAATGACATCACACCAGTGAGGGTGGGAACTGAGCAAAGTGGATTGTGGGATAGAAGGTCGTTGTCCTGGCAATGCAGGTAAAGAGTCACATGGTTAGGCGGGGCTTGCAGAATCCTGGTGCTAACATATATTACCCCAATATATTCCCCTTTGCGTTTCATCTCTTCTCTCTGCTTTCTCCCTAACATTAGATAGGAGAGAGAGAAGGACAGAAGAAAGAGAAAGAGAGAAATCCCTAAGTCTAACTGCCTGAACTTTGTTTCCTTTATGACCCAAGACTGTTAAAATTTGTTACCACCCACTTAAGTGATGAAAACATTCAACATCCATAGAATGATAACACCATGCACCTCACCTCTGGGGAATGGGGCATAGTTCTCTTAAAATTGTTTCCTGCTGATTTGGGGCATCATTTTTCTTTGTTGGGGGGGGTCCCAAAATTGGGAAAATGGGCAAGTTTTAAGAAAGCTGGCTGTGACCCAACAAGCAGCTGAAAGAATCAGACACAGATATTTGCACCCAACCAATGGACAGAAGCAGTTGGCCCTGTTGTTGAATTAGGTAAGACTGAAAGAAGCTAAGGAGAAGGGCGATCCTGTAGGAGGACCAGAAGTCTTAATCTGGACCTTGGAGATCTCTCAAATACTGGACCATCAAATAGACTGCATACACCAGCTGATATGAGGCTCCCAACACATACAGTAGAGGACTTCCAGGTCTGTGCTCACTCAAAGATGATGCACCCAACACTCAAGAGACTGGAGGCCCAGGGAGTTTAGAGGTCAGGTGGGGAGAGGGGTGGGGACAATCATGTGGAAACAGAGTAGGTTGGGGAGGAGGTGTGGGTTGTGAAGCAGGGGAAGGGGGTGAGGGGGGCAGGGAATAGAATATGGAGTGTAAAAATAAATTATTAATAAAATAAAATTAAAAAAGAAACGAAAGCCAGCTGAAACAGTTATTGTTCAGTCTCTGCAATCTGAGAAAACTCAGGCTTAAATGAGTTCCTGACTGGGCCAGTCGGTAAAACTGGACAGAGTAGAGTGGTCTGCGGACAGCAAGTTCTGTTGACAGCGATTGAGGCTGTCTGAGTAGGATCAGGCAGAATGCTGGGACAATATGTCTCGGCATCTCAGCACCCCTGAGGACGAATCTTGCAAGAGTTGCTTACCTGGTCTGTCTCTGTCTCTGTCTCTGTCTCTGTCTCTGTCTCTGTCTCTCTCCCTCTCTCTCTCTTTCCATCGCTCTCTCTCTGTCTCTCTGTCTGTGTCTCTTTCTCTTTCTCTGTCTCTCTCTGTCTCTGTCTGTCTGTCTGTTTGTCTCTCTCTCATGTGAACACGTAAGCTTTCAGAGGTAATATACATTTCTGTGTTAACATATGTATGGAACGTGCACGATTTAGCTAAAGGTGACTTTCTGCTCTCTGTTTCAACAGGTAAGGCATCTCTCTTTACAAGTTAGTTTGGATTATATAACTGAACTGTAACATAAATTTCTATCTATGCCAATTGAAAGGATATTATGGTCAGTCCTGAGGATTCTTTAGCCAGCAAGGTATATTGGCTATGCATAGCTCAAGTTCTGGACTGGGGACATTTTCATGCCTCAGTCTATCTCAAAGCTGTTCTCATGTAGGGGATCAGTGTGTACTTTACTTTTTGTACTTCCTCTTCCTTCCTTCCTCTCTTCCTTCCTTCCTCTCTTCCTTCCTTCCTCCCTTCCTTCCTCTCTTCCTTCCTTCCTCTCTTCCTTTCTTCCTCTCTTCCTTCCTTCCTCTCTTCCTTCCTTCCTCTCTTCCTTCCTTCCTTCCTTCCTTCCTTCCTTCCTTCCTTCCTTCCTTCCCTCCTTTCTTTTTTTCTTTCACTAAGATCTTCAGGGAGTCTTCACCTGTCAAATCTGATTTTTATAAATTTCTATGGAATTCATAGTTTTTCTTTTTCTTGTGTAAACAAAAACATACTCTATTCCCCAATGCAGTGGCTTTTTTTTTATCTGTCTCTGGGGGACTTCTTATTCCTTTTTATTTATTAAGCATCTCTTTCTTGTTTCTGCTCCTGTATTCATTGGGCCTTTGGTCTCTCTTGAGTTTTCCATTTTACTATTGAAGCGGCTCTGGTTTTGATACCTGGGATATTCACATTTAGATCCAGAGCAGTGCTGTATAATTGTTCTGAGGAGGAGTTTTTCCACCACTGACCTGAGATGGTTGACTTGAATTTGATATTGGGGCCCTTTGGGTCATTTCTTGAGAAGGGATTATCTAGTTTGTGTCTTGTTGATCTACAGATAAATCAGTAATTTCTTAGCAACAAGAATGGGTGAGTTCTCAAGTCCTTAGAAGTAACACATGACTTCAATATATTTCAACCATTGAGTTTCTTCATAACAACTTTACCAAAGTATCAGCTCAATCCTTCCCAAAGTCGAGCCATACTCTAATGGCAGCTAATTCTACACATGCCAACACTTTCAGTATCATAGATACAGCCACACCAGAGCTATGCCTTACTTATGTGCTACTAAGGGTCTTGAATGACTGAATCTGCATTCATTTTCTCTGGCATAGTTACTCCAGATTTCCTGTTTTATCTTCAGTGGATTCTGCTGAGTTTCTGTGTGAATATATGAAGGTACCTGAAATGGAAGAGCATGCAAATCCAGCTCAGACAGAAACTGGAAGTGTCAAGAGGCGTTTGCCCAAGAGGCCAACTACTAATCTGATATTTGTTTTGCCCAAACAAAAACAAAGTCCATAGCAGACTCTGAAAAACACTTTCATATTATGAAACCAATGACCTGACTTCTCTGGGTGCTGGTGGATCACATTCTGCCTTGGGGATCTTTCAGTATCTCATGGACCATAAATACTTGCTCGCTGTCTTAGGGTTTTACTGCTGTGAACAGATACCATGACCAAGGCAAGTCTTATATAGGACACCATATATTTGGGGCTGGCTTACATGTTCAGAGTTTCAGTCCATTATCATCAAGGCAGGAGCATGGCAGCATCCAGGCAGGCATGGTGCAGAAGGAGCTGAGAGTTCTACATCTTCATCTGAAGGCTGTTAGAATACTGACTGCCAGACAGCTAGAATGAAGGTCTTAAAGCCCACACTCACAGTGACACACTTCCTCCAACAAGGCCATACCTCCTAACAGTACCATTCTCTGGGCCCAGCATATAGAAACCATCACACTGGTAGAGTCAGTATATACCTGGTTAGGAATGAAGAAAAAGAGGCCTAAAACACTGCTCAGTGTAACTCCCGTTCCTTCATCCTCAGGAGGCAACCCCAGGGCTGAAAGCTTCAACATGTCCACAGAGTATAAAGTTTTACTCTCCAGATGGAAGCATTCTGTCTTTGACCACTCAGTATTTTTAAAAAATATTCTATGGCATAGTTATCTGAAAACAATCATGACACAAATATTCTAGAGCAATCCAAAGTTTTCTGTTCTTACATCTTCACTAACGCAAGGCTCAGGACCAGGCGTCAAGGTCACAGGTATTTGTGAGCCTCCTTTTTAAGTCATATTTCGGTGTGGTACTGTGCACTGAGTATTTCATTGTAGCACATTATTCAGTACTTTGGTTTCTTTCTATACAGAAACATGTATTTGATAATATTCATGTCTTAGTAACTTTTCTAGTACCGTACTAAGGTACCATGACCAAGGCAATATACAGAAGAAAGAATTTATTAAAGGGTTATGGTTTCAGAGTGTGATTCCATGACCATGATGACAGGGAACCTGCACACAGGCAAGCAGGCATGCCCTGGAGCAGTAGCTGAGATCTTACTCACCTCTGATGCACAAGCACAAGGCAGCCAGAAAGAGCTGTATGGGAATGTGAACCTTTTGGAACCTCAAAGCCCACTCCAGTGATACCAACTCCATCAAGGACATACCCCCCTAATCCTTCCCAACCAGTTCTATTAAATTGGGAACAAGCATTCAAATCCATTAGCTCAAGGATAAAATCACCACAATTGGTATGCCATAGTGAAATGTGTGTTCATTCTTACAACTTCTCAGATATGTTGATGGCATCATGTGTCTCCATATGTATGAAGGTCCCCATCTTTAATAAAACAGCATTTTCTTCAGTGAAGTCACACAAGTGATTTGTTTTTAAAACATTATTTGATTTTCTCTTTATTTCATGTATAGGGGGACTTTTCCTGCATTGCCTTTGGAGTCCAGTAGAGGGCTTCAGATGTCCTGGAATTGGAATTAGAGATGGTTGTAAGCCTCCATGTGTGTGCTGGGGACAGAGCCCATGTCCTCTGCCAGAGCCAGTGCTCTTAACCTTTGACCATCTCTGTACCTCCAACAGAGAAGTTATTTCTTAAGAAGATCATTGGGAGTTCTAACCATGCCAAAGGAAGTGCAAAGTTACAAGGTCCTGAAAATATTCATATCCTTCATAATTTTAAATGAACACAGTGTGGCTTAGCCTGCCAACTCTGTCTTTTCCCCTCAAATTTTATGTTAATGTGGAAGTATTTTTTTGTGGACAACTTTGATGATTTAGAAAGTTGATAATTTATTTTCTATCAGTTTATTAATTCTCTGAGAATTTCATATAGTCAATTTTGATACCATCTCCACTGACATTCCTTCCTTCCACACACACCCAACTTCATGTCTTTTCCCCAGTAACTATGACTCCTTAGCTATGGGTGAAACTGTGTCCCTGTTTCCTNGCCTCTCTGGAATTCCTTCTGGTCACGACCAACAGACACGATAACCTATGTTTAATGATAGACCCCATGGAAAAGTGCAATGAAGTGTAAACCTGAACATGCAGGCTATGACAGTCAGAATAAGTATAGACATGCATGTTTTCGTGTCTTTTGGTGCTAGGATAAAAAAAAATCACACAAACAAAGGATAAATGTAAAAATAACAGAAAATTGCTTCTTAGCTTTGGACCCCGGGACTTCAAAATCAGAGTGCCAGCATGCTGGTGTCTGGGGAGTTGTCATCTAGGTTAATGACCACTGGCTTATGGTGTCTCCTCACATTATGGGAGGACCAGTGTGGTGTCTGGGGAGCTTTTGTAAGAACAGCAGTTCCAGCCACAAGAACTCTGCGTCTGCCACTTAAACATCTCATGAAAGGCTCCACGTCCTGTGGAGTTGAGTCTAAGGACTGAATTTTTGAGGAAGGCAAACGTTTACTCCATTTCACTGAGTGTTTGTGATCTTAGACTCAATCTCAGAGTCATGGATCTTACTGAGTTGGAGATTTGATATTTACCTATCTTTTCACAAAGTTCACAAAGGATTTGAGGACTCAGGTGATCACCTAAGTGGATGCCATCAACAGTGGAACAGTTGTAATGGAAACGTTATTTCTGTCATAGAAGTGATAGAAATATTATCACTGTTGTTGCTCCAGGCTAGATTGAAGGGGTCACAGAATTCCACTTCTAGCTAAGGAGTCATCTACTGGTGGGGGCTGGGGCATCATATTTTTATTTTTTAATGTTGCAGCCCGTGGTTGGATGACCACCATCCAGTGAGTATTATACACTCAAGAGTGTATGGGCTGCACAAACTCTACTTAGTGCCTTGTCTGGGGTCACCTTTAGTCCTGCAGGAGAACTCAGTAGCTGTGCAGAAGGCAGCTGACCACTGCAGTGAGCAGAAGGCCCTGTGACTGAGGCTCCCCTCAGACNTGCTCCAGAGGCTGCTGATGCTCACACGGCCTGTGAGAAGGAAGTCCTTGTTGNCTTCTTAGTTGTGAATAAGTCACATTTTTGATTCTTGACTTATTCCAAGTCTTAATCCACCAGAATCTGCTCCTCATGAGAGGTAGTCAAACTGACTTTTCTACTGGGTTCTCTGAAAGTTCCTTTCTGGTTTTTTCCCATTTGGTCACATCTCTGTATATTGTCCTTGTAGGAATCAGTGGCATATAAGGTGCAGCATTGTTTAAAATAATGAAGAGACATCTGTGAACACCGAGGGAGAGCTAGATCCACTTCATGGGCTCTAACAGAGAGAATTCAGCCCCTAAGGTTTCAGTGTCTGGAGGTCATGTGGGAGAAGACTGAGCATGGCTATTGGAGGCTGTTCAAGAAAGCAGTGAAGGTAAGGAGGTGGAACATGAAGAGGAGTGAGTGTGAGGAGCAAGAAGCATGGCAGAGGAGCAAGGGTGAGAGACAGGGAGCACAGGAGAAGAGTGAGGGTGAGGAGCAGAGAGCACAGAAGCTATGAGGCGAGCATGAGGAGGTGTCTGATGGTCTCGACACACTGCAGCTCCCGAAAAACCTGAGGAAACAAAGCACCTTACCCTCTTTTCAGTCTTGGGAACCAAACTCATGGACCTGAATGATGACCTATTATACCACCCAAAGTCATGCATGTGCATGTGTGTACATGTATGTGTCTGTGTGGGTGTGTATGTCTGTGCACTGTACTGTGTGTACATGTATGTGTACATGTGCATGTGTGTTTGTGTATGTGTGTATGTCTGTTGGCTGTAATATATGTACATATGTGTGCATGTGTGTGTGCATGTTCATGCTCATGTGTGCAGCAGGCCTATCTACATGCAGTTGAAGTATAGAAAGACTTTAAGAGTGCTATTCATACACCTGTCATGAAATCATGAGTCTGGGGGTTTGACCAATGAGGATTCACCCTCCAAACTGAATGCACTTCCCCCTTAGCAGGGTTGCTGGGCAGCCAGAGAGACAACCCTGACCCAGCTCAGCCCCTGAAAGGCATTTCCTGGAACAGGATTCTCATGGAAACTGAAAGCAACTGAGCTCTTCTGTAACCAAGGCTTTTCTAGGAACTCAGTTGCTTTTTGTGTCAGCAAAACAGGAAAGTGATTTTTTTTTAAAGGCTCCAACAAGATATCCAACTACAAAATTAAAGTACAAAGGTTCTTAAACTACTTACTCCGGTGGTATTTTTCTTGTTTTTAAAAAGTCTCTCTGTCTTTCTCTTTTCTGTCTCCCAGTTTCTTTCTCCTTGACTCTGTCTCTATGTGTGTGTGCATGCTGTGTGCACACATGTTTGTGTGAGTGAGTGCATGTTCATGTGTGCCTCACTGTAGTGGAGGTCCTTGCTCTCCATGCTGTGTGCACACACGTTTGTATGACTGTGTGTGTGTTCATGTGTGCCTCACTGTGGAGGAGGTCCTTGTTCTCCACGCTGTGTGAGGCAGGGGACCTCTTTTGTTTCTCAGTATTTTCCTGCCTCTGTCACATGCCTTGTCACACTAGCACTGAGGTTGCATATGCACACTGCAGCACATGGCTTTCACATGGGGATCTAAACTCAGGTCCTCAGGCTTGAATGGCCAGGGATCTACAAACCGAGCTATGTGTGCACCCCCCGGGTACTTCTGCAGAGTGCTTGTCGACACTGACTTTCCCCATTGTCACACCTGTGTGTCACATCTAGAAAGGCTTCCTGGCATGGGTGGTGGTTTTGGCGGAAAATGTCACTGAAGTCTCACAACTGTCATTGTGACTCTTCAGTGTCTGCTGTCTCCCTGACCTCCATAGTTAAAGCTTCCCACAGGGCGTCTAAAGTCAGTGTGGCTGTGTGATTCCCAGCTGTCTGTGTTCTTGCGCAGCCTGTCATCTATCAGAAAATAGCTACCGAGAAAACAGAGTAAAAAGGCAAAATCAGAAGTTTATTATTTTAAGACCTGATGAAAATTCTTGATAAAATGGTTTGTAAAAAGATTTATAAAATCTCTCAACATACCTTCAGAGCAGTGCAGGGGCATAAATAAGAATATGAACAACAGAAGAGACCTGAACAATTAAAGAGTGACACCAAAGTCCCATTAGAGAATGTTTTCATGGTCAAGAGTGGGAGAATAAGGTAAAGGAGAGCATGCAGCCAAGTGTAAGGGGGTGAGAACCTGTGGGTTCCCTCAGTTGTGACAGTCTTTAGTTCCCTGAGCCCCGAGGAGAGCGGTTTGATGAAGATGTCCCAGTTAAGACTGAGAGTTCCGAAGTCTCTCCCTGTCTGCACACTGACCAGTTGTAGGTCTCTGTGTTGATTTCCATCGACTGCAAGAGGTTGTAGGTCTCTATGTTGATTTCTATCTACTGCAAGAGGAAGCATCTCTGATGTGGACTGAACATGGGTACCCCATGGGACTTTACTCCATGGGCAAAGTAGTATGTCATAAGGAGTCACTTTATTGCTGTGGTCTTCTGTTGGAGCATCAGTATTTGATTTTCCTCTAGGCCTATGGCATAACAATTCAGGTTCTGGGTCTCTTTAGTAATGCCATGTGTAGGCTCCATCTCATGGGGTAGGCCTTAAATCCAATGGGAAACTGAATGGTTACTCCTAAATGTACAACCCACAGTATATTGTAATCATGGTTGATATTATTAACTCAACAGAAATACAGAGAAACCTAGTGATGTGCTGAATGCTGAATGTGCTCCTTCCTCCTCCCCAGCTGGGAGGTAGTGCTCCGTACCCCCTGGCACACAATGAATAGAAACATTTGTATCATTTTTACTTACTGAATATATGGTTAGGAGTCACTTTACTCAGACATAAGCAGGTTTTGGAGAACTGAGAACAAACTGTCTAATAACCAGCTTTAGGACTCCTCTCTCTAATTTTAAGGAAGGGTGTTAATGCCTACTGCTCCCACATGTCTGTTTAGTATTTGAAATACCATGAGAACTGAGGGAAAGTATCCCAGTTTCCCCCATAAGAAAATCAAACATCAAGGCAGGGAGGGAAGAAGCAGCATGATTAACCTTACATATGATGAAATTATCTTAGGAAAGGCAGGCAGGTGTGGAACAGGCAGGTGTGAAAGAGGCAGGTGTGGAGGAGGCAGATGTGGAAGAGGCAGGGGTGGAGTTGGCAGGTGTGGAGGAGGCAGGTGTGGAGTTGGCAGGTATGGAGTTGGCAGGTGTGGAGTTGGCAGGTGTGGAGTTGGCAGGTGTGGAGTTGGCAGGTGTGGAGTTGGCAGGTGTGGAGTTGGCAGGTGTGGAGGAGACAGGTGTGGAGGAGGCAGGTGTGGAGTTGGCAGGTGTGTTATAAAAACAAGCTATTGTTCCTGTCTTTAATAGTTTATCCAAATGAGCCTGTCTCATCTCCTGGACAAGAAAATATTGCTCAAAAAGTTGTAACTTAAAACACTTATTATACTCATAGAAAATTATAGATGGTACTATTAGTGTAGTTGTAATTCAACCCTCAGTTAGAAAGTGTAACTCTTTCTTTACATTCTTTGTTTTTTTTTTTTTTTTTTTGGAGGAAGGAGGGGGTGCCAGTCCAAATCCCCAGGCTGCTGTCCTGATGTGAGGCACTGGGCATGCTCATTCTCTCTCTCTGAAGAAATCCCTCCCCCATTTGGAGCTTAGAGACTTCCACTGTTGGTCTTCCCTGCTTTCTTGGTCCACAACCAGAAAGCATGACCCACTCTCCTTCCTCTTGGTATGCTCCCCCTCTTCTGTGTAGCTGATGTGGTGTGCAGCATGTCTGCCCTCTTGCTCTGGAACACCAATAAAATTGTCTTCCTGTTTGTCCTTAAGCCTGTTCTTGATTTCTTTTATGTGAGGGATCTAAGAACCTACAAAAGAGACCCTGTGTGCCCTGTTGCCCTACTACCAAGGAAATAAATTTTATTCCATGTGAGTGGAGCCTCTGTTCGTCTTTGTTGACCATCCTTCTATACTCTGCTCATCATGGGCCCACTGAGGCAACCCCTCCCACTGCAACCTACTGCACTCTATAAAACACATCCTTGGCTTTATAAAGCACNTCATTTGGTGCTGAAACTTGAATTTACAAACTCAGGATTCCCATTTCCCACCACTTCCACATGGNCTTNCCAGCCATTGGANTGTTAGACTAA
>NC_034602.1:93251207-93253105 GCF_900095145.1 Mus pahari | reverse complement strand
GACCAACAGACATGATAACCTGTGTTTGATGATAGAGCCCAGGGAAGAGTGCAATGGCGTGTAAACCTGAGCATGCAGGCTCTGACAGTCAGAATAAGTATAGACATGCACATCTTCGTGTCTTTTGGTGCTAGGTTTAAAAAAACACACAAACAGGATAAATGTAAAAATAACAGAAAATTGTTTCTTTGCTTTGGACCCCGGGACTTCAAAATCAGAGTGCCAGCATGCTGGAGTCTGGGGAGTTGTCATCTAGGTTAATGACCACTGACTTATGGTGTCTCCTCACACTATGGGAGGGCCAGTGAGTTGTCTGGAGAGCTTTTGTAAGAACAGCAGTTCCAACCACAAGAACTCTGCGTCTGCCACTTAAACATCTCATGAAAGGCTCCACATCCTGTGGAGTAGAGTCTAAGGGCTGAGTTTTTGAGGAAGACAAACTTTACTCCATTTCATTGAGTGTTTGTGACCTTAGATTCAATCTCAGAGCCATGTCTCTTACTGAGTTGGAGATTTGATATTTACCTATCTTTTCACAAAGTTCACAAAGGACTGGGGACTCAGGTGACAACCTAGGTGGATGCCATCAGCAGTGGAGTAGTTTTCATGGTAAAGTTAATTATATCACAGAAGTGATAGAAATACTATCCTTGTTGTTAGTCCAGGCCAGATGGAAGGGGGGTCACAGAATTCCTCTTCTAGCCAAGGAGTCATAGCTACTGGTGGGGGCTGGAGGGGGTCATATTTTTATTTTTTAATGTTGCAGCCCATGGTTGGATNGCCACTATCCAGTGAATGTTATACACCCAAGAGTGTATGGGCTGCACAAACTGTACTTAGTGCCTTGTCTGGGGTCACCTCTAGTCCTGCAGGAGAACTCAGTAGCTGTGCAGAAGGCAGCTGACCACTGCAGTGAGCAGAAGGCCCTGTGACTGAGGCTCCCCTCAGACATGCTCCAGAGGCTGCTGATGCTCACACAGCCTGTGAGAAGGAAGTCCTTGTTGTCTTAGTCGTGAATAAGTCACATTTTTGATTCTTGACTTATTCCAAATCTTAATATACTAGATTATGATTCTCACAGTGGTAGTCAAACTTACTTTTCTACTGATTTCTTTGCAAGTTCCTTTCTGTTTTTTTCCATTTGGTCACATCTCTGCACGTTTTCCTTGTGGGAATCAGTAGCAGATAAGGAGGTGATTTGTACAGAAGAATGAAGAGACATCTGTGAACACTGAGGGAGAGCTGGATCAGCTTCAGGGGCTCTAACAGAGAGTATTCTGTCCTGATGGTTTCAGTGTCTGGAGGTCATGAGAGAAAAGACTGAGCATGGCTATTAGAGGCTGTTTAAGAAAGCAGTGAAGGTAAAGAGCTGGGAGCACGGAGAGGAGTGAGTGTGAGGTGCANGGTGAACTGGAAAGGAGTGAGAATGAAGAGGGCAGATCCTGGCAGAGGAGTGAGGGTGAGGTGCAGGGTGAACGGGAAAGGAGTGAGAATGAGGAGGGCAGATCTTGGCAGAGGAGTGAGGGTAAGGTGCAGGGAGCATGGAGGTTATGAGATGAGCATGACAAGGTGTCTGATAGCCTTGGCATACTGCAGCACTTCGAAAACCCGAGGAAACAAGGTACCTTAGCCCCTTTTCAGTGTTGGAAAAGAAACTTAGGGACCTGCAATGATGGCCTATTACACCACCCCAGATCATGTATGTGCATGTGTATATGTATGTACATGTGCATGTGTGGGTGTGCATGTCTATGTACTGTAATGTATGATCATGTGTATGCACGTGTGTGTGTGTGCATGTGTGTATGTGCATGTTCATGCTTGTTTGTGCTGCAGGCCTGTCTACATGCAGTTGAAGTATAGAAAGACGTTTAGAGTGCATACA
This sequence comes from Mus pahari, assembly GCF_900095145.1. NCBI lineage: Eukaryota > Metazoa > Chordata > Mammalia > Rodentia > Muridae > Mus > Mus pahari. The sequence continues at coordinate 93,251,220 of NC_034602.1, read as the reverse complement.
TACACCTGTCATG
>NC_034602.1:93207791-93208896 GCF_900095145.1 Mus pahari | reverse complement strand
TATTCCAAGTCTTAATCCACCAGAATCTGCTCCTCATTAGAGGTAGTCAAATTGACTTTTCTACTGGGTTCTCTGAAAGTTCCTTTCTGTTTTTTTCCAATTTGGTCACATCTCTGTACGTTTTCCTTGTGGGAATCAGTAGCAGATAAGGAGGTGATTTTGTACAGAAGGATGAAGAGACATCTGTGAACACCGAAGGAGAGCTGGTTCAGCTTCAGGGGCTCTAACAGGGAGAATTCAGCCCCTATGGTTTAGTGTCTGGAGGTCATGAGGGAGCAGACTGAGCATGATTATTGGAGGCTGTTCAAGAAAGCAGTGAAGGTAAAGAGCTGGGAGCATGCGGGAGGAGTGAGGAAGAGGGAGCACGGAGACGAGTGAGGGTGAAGATCAGGGAGCACAGATGAGGTGTCAAGATGAGGAACAAGGAGCACAGGAGAGCACTAAAGGTGAGGAGCAGGGAGCACTGGCAAGGACTGAGGGTAAAGAGTAGGGAACATGGGCGAGGAGTGAGGGTGAAGAGCAGGGAGCACAGAAGCAAAGAGGTGAGCATGAAGTTGTCTCCTATGTGTTGGCACACTGCAGCATTGAAAATCCTTAAGAAAAAGGCATCTTAGTCTCTTTCAGCCTTGGGAACAAAAGTCAGGGAACTGAATGATGACCTATAACACCACCCAAGGTTATGTATGTGCGTGTGTGTATGTGTGTGTGCATGTGCACCTGTGGGTGTGCATATCTGTACACTGTACTGTGTGTGCATGTATGTGTGCCTGTGTGAGTGTGTGTGTTTGTGTGTGTGTGCATGTGTGTATGTGCATGTTCATGCTTGTTTGTGCTGCAGGCCTGTCAACATGCAGGTGAAGTATAGAAAGACTTTAAGAGTGCATACATACACCTGTCATGAAATTGTGAGTCTGGGTTTTCAACATGAGGATTCATCCTCCAAACTGAATGCACTTCCCTCTTAGCAGGGTTGCTGGGCAGCCAGAGAGACAACCCTGACCCAGCTCAGCCCCTGAAAGGCATTTCCTGGAACAGGATTCTCATGGAAACTGAAAGCAACTGAGTTCTTCTGTAACCAAGGCTTTTCTAGGAACTCAGTTGCTTT
>NC_034602.1:93162320-93206558 GCF_900095145.1 Mus pahari | reverse complement strand
ACACACACACACACACATATACATTCTCACAATTACCTATTTACATGCACATCCATACTTACATATGTGTATGGAGCAAAAGACCAAGCACTAGTGCAGAAAGAACTCACCCATTCTGGATGAAAATGTGCTGCAATCTTTATTACATAGAGAAAGAAAAGACTTCTCCCTTTTTAATGCTAAATGAATTAATCCCATGTTTGTAAGAAAAAAGCTTTCTTTCTTTTAATAAAACTAAACCTGCCTTGGCCTTACCATGGGACCTTTTCTGTCCCATGGTCAGGAGAAGCCTGCCTGCTCCTTCTGCTCTTTTAGTACTTTATGTTAACTGTAATTTCTAAGTTATTCCACTCTGCATTCTCCTTCTAATCTCAAAAAGTGTTCTGTCTAAGAACTTCTCCTCAACTAGATCCTCTCTCAGCGAGAGAGAGAGAGAGAGAGAGAGAGAGAGAGAGAGAGAGAGAGAGAGAGAGAGATGGAGGAGGAGGAGGAGGAGGAGGAGGAGGAGGAGGAAGGAGGAGGAGGAGAAGGAGTGTGGGGTGGTGGACTGCGCACATTCTGGTACCTGGTTGAGCAAAGCTGGCTTCCCTCATTTGCTGATCTTCACAGCTCTACCTCTTGTCCCTATTCTCTTGTCACAACTGGGGTCCAGGACTACACAGAAAGGCAACTGTGAGCTGGGCGCAGGCAAGGAAACTTCTCTCTTCCTCCCCACCCAGCCTCCCCTGCTCCTGCCACCATACTTTTCTTTCACGAAGGACTGTATCCTTATAACTGTGAGTCGAAGTAAGTCCTCCCTTAAGATGCCGTGGTTCTCAGAGAGAATGCAAGTAACATCACACCGTTCATTGTGTCTGAACTGCCAAAAAGCTCTCCCTCTGTGGTAAAAACAATCTATGTGCTGCTGAGCCTGATAATGTGAGCCATTCGGGGACTTACGATGAGAAGAGAGAAGTAATTTCTGCAGGCATTTTCTTCTACTCTGAACTGCACAGTACATATATACACACCACCTGGCACACAAAAATAGAAACCTGTGTAATGTTTGTACTTTCCGAATGTATGGTTAGGAGTCACTTTACTCAGACATAAGCAAGTTTGGGGCCACTGAGATTGGACTCTCCTATAACCAGCTTTGAACATCCTACCTCTAATTTAAAGGAAGGGTGTTAATGCCTTCTGCTCCCACATGTCTGTTTAGTATTTGAAATACCATGAGAACTAAGGAAAAGTATTAGAGTTTCCCCCATAAGAACTTCAGACCCCAGGGCAAGGAGGGAAGAAGCAGCATGATTAACTGTACTTATGCTGAAAATATCTTATGAAAGGGAAGCATATGGAAGTGGCAGGTATGGAGTTGGCAGGTGTAGAGGAGGCAGGTGTGGAGGAGACAGGTGTGAAAGTGGCAGGTATGCAGAAGGCAGGTATGGAGGAGGCAGATGTGAAGGTAGCAGGTGTGCAGAAGGCAGGTGTGGAGGAGGCAGGTGTGGAGGNAGGCAGGTGTGGAGGAGGCAGGTGTGGAGGAGGCAGGTGTGGAGGAGGCAGGTGTGGAGGAGGCAGGTGTGGAGGAGGCAGGTGTTGAAGTAGCAAGGTTTTGATGAGGCCGAGTAAGAAAGGTTTTTTCTTCCTGACAAAGCATATTTTATGTACTTATTTTTTATTTATTTTAAAATCATTGTCATCTACTCTGTCACATGANTTCTGTTTAAAACACTAAGACTTGATGTACTACCATTAACCTTTGGGGCAGATATGACATTCTAAAACTCCCCAAAGAGTGTAGTGCAAAGACAGGCTATATTGTTTCTGTCCTTAAGAGTTCATCCAAATGAGCCTGTCAAGTCACCTGGACAGGAAAATACCCCTCAAAAAGTTGTAACTTGAAACACATGTTATACTCAAACATAGTTACTCAGGGCACTATTAGTATAGCTGCTAACTGACCCTTAGTTACAAAGTGTAACTCTTGCTTACTTCGTTTATTTCTTTTCTTGGGTACCAGTCCAAATTCACAGTCTGCTGTCCTGATGTGAGGCACTGGGCATGTTCATCCCTCTCCCATTTGGAGCTTAGAGACTTCCACTGTTGGCCTTCCCTGCTTTCTTGGTCCACAACCAGAAAGCATGACCCACTCTCCTTCCTCTTGGTATGTCCCTTCCCACAGTCACCTGGGAACAGCCTGGTAGCCCTGGCCTGCTATAAAAGGGGCTGCTTGTCCCCTCCTCTCTTACTCTCTTACTCCTGTTTCATGCTTGCTTCTCTCATGCTTTCTTGGACTCTTCTACCTTCTCCACTCTTTCCACGAGGTCATGGCCAGCCTCTACTTCTCTACTCTCCCCTTCTCTCTGCCTTTCTCTGTCTCTACTACGCTCTTAAGCACCTTCCCATGACCAGAACCAAGTCAATTATGCTGTCCAGTGGCTGGTCTCTCAGGGGGAAGGGATGCCTCAGCATGGGCTCCCTAAGACACCCTCTTCCCCCACAGCTCACCGCACCCCCCATAGAACAGTGTTCTTTACCTCTTTATCTTTTTATAATTACAATGGGGAGGAATGCCTTAGCATGGGCTTGCTGAGGTACCCCCTCCCACCACATCATACCTCGCTCTATAAAACATATCCTTGGCTTTATAAAACACATCAGTATCTGCTTCCAAACCAAAGAATATATCACCCTATTTCAAAGGATAGAAAATAAACTATGCCTAAAACAATTAAAAAGAAAAGCCAAAGATTCTCTTTCTGCAACTATGGGCTACTTCTATGAAAGTCTGGCAGTGACATCCAAGCCTTCCATCTTACAACCTTGTGAAAATCTCCTTAACTGTGTAGGCTCGACTTATTTTGAGGTTTCTGTTTTCTTTGTAGTTTAGAAAGCCCTGTTGGCTTTCAAGGTTGGTGTTCTCTAAGTATGAGAGAACTGGGAGGAGAAGGGAGTTTCCAGTATTTATCAGAAAGAAATACAGCCATGTCTTCAGCCATTTCAAGACCAAGACCTTTCAGGGAGGCAACGGACCTCATGATTACCTTTTAAAGGACGCTCTTCCAACTCACAAAGAATAAGAGAGACATAAAATTTCTTTGTGATCAATTGACATGTGGGTTAATAGGAACCCATCATGATGGCAAAGTTACAGATTTTTTAGTCAAATCCCCAAAATTACATAAAATAAAATCATAAGAAAGATGTCATCAAGTTAGAGAAGTTTTACAGTGAGGGATCCACCATAGAAATGGAATAGCTCACATGACCTGACAATATTTCTTCAGCAGATACATGTAGAGTCTCACAATGTCATACAGTCTTTGATATATACAAGATAAGACATGTGGACACATTCTCTGTACAAATGAAATTTGGTTGTTACTGATGTTGAACAGAAGCTCCAATTGTTTAGGATCCTGGAAGCTTTCCATTCAGCCTCCTTGGTGTGGTTTATCTTAAGGGCCCCACGTTTCAGAACTAGGCAAAAAAGACTAAGGGAATTTGAATCCTCTCCACGCAGAAGCTAATAATGAAGTAGGACATGGGAGCATCAATAAGGAATAAGTTCTGGAGTCCCGTCTTTCCTGTTTACAGAGGAAAGTGTCCCACACCACCCTAGCGATAATAAAGTAAAAGAAAAATATGAATAAAATAGAAAACTGAGAAAAAGAAAAGTAAGATTACAGAAGCAAAGACCTAAAACAATGTAATCAAATGAATGTCCCTGACTTTTCTATTATCTTATTTCTCCCTGGAGAAGAGAAAAGGTGGCCCATCACATTTGTCTTGAGAATTCCTCTATTTTCTTGTTTCTGGGTGGATTTGGTCCTGTTCACCATGCTGTTTCTTTCTCTCTGTTTTTCCTCAAAGAAGGAATGGCCTGTCTTCTAAATCACACATTTCCTCAAAAGAGGAAATAGGTCATGAGAATTCTGGCCAGATGGTAAAAAAATGTCAGGCAATCTATAGCTAGCACTCTCAGAATGAGTCTATACCAACTGGTAAAGGAACTTGTTACCAAGGCTTATGACCTTAGTGTGATGCTCATGGTCTACATAGTGAAAGGAAAGAACCAACAACTGCAAGTTGTCCTCTGACCTTCACATGTGCACCATGGCATAAGCATTCTCTCTTGGTAAACAAACAAACAAAAACAAACAAAGTAAAAGTAATGGGCTACTATTAAACTGACAACTAAAAACCCAAATTATTGGGGTTGGAGAGATGGCTCAGTGGTTAAGAGCACTGACTGCTCTTCTGAAGGTCCTGAGTTCAAATCCCAGCAACCACATGGTGGCTCACAACAATTTGTAATGAGATCTGATGCCCTCTTCTGGTGTGTCTGAAAACAGCTACAGTGTACTTACATATAATAAATAAATAAATCTTAAAAAAAAAACAAATTATTTCCACATTTTAGCAAACTTTCACAGGCCACAGCAGATCTTTATTACAGTTTCATTCCTTTTGCATCACAAAACTGAGATGTGAATACCAGCAGCTAAACACAATCTATAGCACCTGGGAAGGGTCTAGATTAGCTAGGTGTACCTCTGAGACATTTTCTTAACTGGGCTAACTGCAGTAGGAAGACCAACCCTGAATGTGGACAAGGTTGTTTCCTGGACTGGAGTCTGGCCTGAATGAAAACCAGGGTGGGCTTGGCACACATGCATCTACTGCTGCTCTCCTCTTCAACTGCAGACATAACAGGACCAGAAACGGGCATATGCTGTAGAGTCCCCACAATGCATTAGGTGACTTGAAATTCATTGGCATAGATTCATTTGAGGAGTGTGTCCCCTGGCTGGCCTGGAACTTGCTGTATAGTCCTGAGCTGGCCTCATGGTCACTGCCTTCTCTGCCCCTCGAGAGCAGGTAGAATGTGATTCTAGAACTTTTTAACACATGTACCTCATGTCCCTGTTATTGACCTACAAACAGTTTTTCACATCCTGAATGTGTCTGCCTTCAAGAGAAAACTAAGAAAAGTAAGAAAAAAGAAAAGAAAAAAAAAGAGAGAGAGAGAATCCCAGGCCGGGGACATAATTCACTTAGCAGGTACAAGGTTCTACCCATCAGCCATGACACCAGAAAAGAATAAGAACAACAATGAAATAGAGATAAAGAAATAAAGTCAAAATCCCAAAGAACTTTGCAGGTCTGAGCAGCAAACTAACACAGAGGACCTGACAAACATCTGTGCCTTGTTGGAAGGCAGCCGGGTTTCCTGTCCACCCGGGAAGAGGATCCGCTTGCAGAACTGGATTTGAGGTTTTGTTGTGCACAATAGGGAGAATAGTACAGCAAATGAAAATCTAAGGACTAAATAAACATGGTGGGGTTGGGGCAAAGATATATATATATATATATATATATATATATATATATATATATATATATAGAGAGAGAGAGTGAGTGAGAGAGAGATCGAGAAACAAGAGCTTGAAAGAGAGAGACAGAGGACAAGCAAGAGTCAGAGTGCAAGAGAGAGTCAGAGGGCAAGAGAAAGTACCAAATGAGAGCACAGGAGTGAGAAAATGGGAGAGAGTGAGAGAGGAGAGAGCTAGAGCGAGTTTAGGTGCAGAGAGCATGGACAGTGGGCTGTGAAATGCCAGGCAATTAAGAGGTCCACACAAGAGCTGTCTTTCAATTGTGCTCGCTTTATCCACACAAACACTCCGCATTCTATCCTGCTGTTTGGGCAGAAATGCTGCTGCAGTTCCAGTCTTTCTGGGTGAGCAGAAGCTTGCAGGCTGGGAGGATGGCCCTGAGGTCCTTTGTAAAAGCAGCTTTTATTCTACTGATATAGTTGTTGTCCCCAAGACTTGCTCCATCTGTCTGCTAACCTAGGCCTACTCCTGGAACTTCTAGACTTGGTCCAATCTAATCCAGGCCTGAAGTGTTTTCAGCCTCTAAGACTTGCTGCTGAATAAGCTCACCCTTTCTTGTTCTTTCTGACCTCTGACTGGCTGCTCAACTTAGTTGCTCTGGCTCAAACTCCTCTCCAAGCTGTGTGATTCAATATGGCTTCTCTCAGCCTCTGACTTTGCTCTTCTTGGGCTCAAACTAACTCTAGCAATCTGTTCTAATCTCCTGGCTTCTTCTCATTCTCTCATTCAATCTGTCTTCACCTGTGTCTAGCTTGTTCTCTCTTTAACCTGTCTCTTTAAAACTCTCTCAATAAAACAATCCTTTTTCTCTCTCCGTGTTCTTTTTAAGTAGCCTCTTTTTCCTTTCTTTCCTTGTGCAAGTTAGGTATATGCTATTCTGTCTGTCCAATCTTTCTCTGGTTCATCACTTTGTCTGCCACTCAATTACATATCATTTTCAAACACGGGTACTTCCTTCTACAAACTAACTTTACCTTCATTGTTTAGGATTAATGGTGTTTACTAATGGCATAGCTGTATTCCAGCCAGAGGGATTAACATTGTGTGCTAAGTACTGAAGCCTACCCCAACTAGAAACAGTTTTTTTTTTTTCAGTAAATAACACAATCTTGGGGCTCACAGTGTGATCAAATATCCCACAACAGTCCATCTTTACTGAGAGCATATGGTGAGTTATTTTTGTCTTGAAATTGAGTGGTGGAATTTCAGTTAATACAAGTTATAAAATCTTGACTTTCTTTATTACTGCATGATGTCAGGAACCCTTTTATATAGTGCCAGATGGTAGTTCATCTATGATGTCGAAACTTGTCAAGAACCTGAACTACGAATTCATGTTATGTGCTTTGTAGTACATAAGAGAAAGGTAGATATTCAGGTCAAACAGAGCCTGTACCTGGAAGTCATATTTTTTTTTCACAAAAGCATTTTTATTTGAGGCAAGAAGTTTGACTCATAGGATTACAGTTCTAAGCACTCAAATTTTAGTGTTAGTGGCACAACTTGGGCTATAAATCTTGCTTCTCCTTGGTTGGAAAGGGTACTCGTGTTAAGTCCTCCAGGTGGGTAAGAAGAAAGACCAAGAAAGGCTGAAAGAAACACCTCAGTTCCTGGTACTGCCCTCCAGATTCTACATCAAACTGACTAACTCTCACCATCTGATCTGCAAGGTGCCACCCAGTGCAGAGGGACACAGGACACAGGACACTTGCAAGGGCAGATGAAGCAGATAGAACAGGTGTACATCACTTGGGGAGAAGCAGGGATCTGTCTGCTGCAGCTTCAGACTTCTGCATGGAGGAGTAATCCTTGGGTTTGGCACAGCTCATCAAAGCACACACCCTCCAGTTCCTGTTGTAGCTGAGTAGAGTGGTCATGTCTTCGATGCTCAACTCAAAGTCAAAGACCTTAAAGTTCTCAGCAATATGCTCTGGTATCACAGACTTGGGGATCACTACCTGATCCCGGATCAGCACCTGGGATGTAGTTTTATTGTACTTGGCTGCAATTGCCTTGATCCTGGGATCCTCCAGGAGAGAAGGGTCTTCAGGCTTGGCCCAGGGCCTGTCAGGAGAACCAAGGGGACTGTATGCTGTCACCATGATGCCTTAGCAATGGCAGTACTCAATCAGTTTCTCCTGAGTTAGGTATGGGTGGCACTTGATCTGGTTAACTGCAAGCTTATATTTTAAGCCAGGTTTGTTCAAGATCCTCTCAGTCTGAAGAGGGTTGAAGTTGGAGATACCAATTGCTTTTACCAAACCTTCATCCACTAGTTGTTCCATAGCCATCCAAGTGTCCACAAAATCTGTGTCACTAGGAATCAATGTTTCCTGATACATCCAGTGGGAAATAGTCGGGCCCAGGTTTGAAGCCCGTGGGCCAATGAGTAAGGCAGAGATCCAGGTTGTTCAGCTGCAGGTCACTCAGTGTCTTCTGGAAGGCTCCTTTCACCATGCTCTTTTCATGGAACATGCACCATAGCTTGCATGAAGAGATCCTGGGGCTTCACCACCTGCTCCTTGAGCTTGTCCTGGAGGGCCACTCCCACCTCCTTCTCAGTCTGGTGCACATGGGCAATAACCCATGTCAATAGCAACCTTCATAGCCTCAGTCACCTGGCCATGAGGGGACTTCCAGGTGCCCAATCCCAAGGTGGGCATCTTGGTGCCACTGTTGAGTTCCAGATAGCTAGCGATGATTGCTACAGGTTACACACCTGGACCAGCAAATGTGTCAAAGTGATATTTTTGAGAAATCAACCTCTCACTGATATTTAAAATGTCGTTAACCTTGGTATATGTTCAGGGGAAACCATGTAGGGGTAGACTACAAGCAGATTATATCAGGCGTTGGTAATTAATGAATGACAGGCAGGGTAGCCTTTCTTATAGGCAGAAAGGTAAATGAATTTCAATTTTTGAGAATCCCTGAGTTTTCAAGAGTGGGCCAACAAAAAAGCCAGATGTTTCCATCTCAAAAGTGGAATTTGTGTTGTAATTTCTAAGGCAGGCCAGCAGTTCCTTTCGTGCGGACCCCAGAATTTTTGATGTCTGACACAATTAAGTTATATATTTACATCAGGGGCTCATGGTCTTGCTCAAGCAAAGAACCTTGATATTGAGTAAGTAAATTGCACATTTGTTCTGCTTCTTTTTAGTGTATACTGATGGGTGTAGATCCTGGAATTTCTGTTGTATTGTATTGTATTGTGTTGTGTTGTATTTTATTCTATTCTATTCTATTCTATTCTATTCTATCAATGAATGCTCTATTATCTTCAGAACTCAAGAACTTTCATACAGGGTACTGTGAAACTTTGCTTATAGGAGCTCACACTCTGAAAGGTTACCACTCCCTGACAGATTTTAGGTAAGGTGACAGTCTCAGAGAGCTATTTTGAGCAAAGGGACTCTCATTGCACAAAACATATTTGGAGAAAACTGACATGCCAGCCCACGCACTTAGTTTTACATGCTTAATTTTACTTGCAAACATGATACTCTGTGCAAGAAATAATTCCTCTTACAAGTCCCAGATGTCATCTTTCTCTAAGTATTTGACAACTAATAAAAACATAATTAATTCTAAATGCTCAATCAAGGTCACTCTGGAGCTACACCTCTAGATTACTGGGTTTCCAACGCTAAAGAAAAAAAAAAAAACCACAAATATTTTCTGTTTGAGAATTTATTCCTGGGGAGAAATATTTAAAAACTACGGTAGTTCTGGGAAATTTGGCAGAAGTGAAAGTAGTTACTGTAAGTGAGGAGCATCCTGCCTCCTAGTGGTGACTTCTCCTGCTCTGTTTTAGTCATTTCCCTTAAACAAGTTTGCCATCTATTTGAGACTGTCTTGGGAAGTATGGCCCAGTTTCCCTGATTTCTTTCCCAGACCATTTGTCATTTGTGTATTGGAAGGCTACTGATCTTTGTGAGTTAATGTTGAATACTGTCACTTTGTTGAATTTGTGAGTTAATGTTGAATACTGTCACTTTGTTGAATTTGTGAGTTAATGTTGAATACTGTCACTTTGATGAATTTGTGAGTTAATGTTGAATACTGTCACTTTGTTGAAGTTACCAGTCCTGTCTTCACATCATGGGCTTCTATGCCCTGTATGTATGACTGTGGTTTTGTATACAGATCTACCTATAAGGATATTATACCCATTCTTATAAATCCATTGTAAGTTGAAAATATTGACAGTTTACAAATGCATTTAACATACCTAAGCACTAGACACCTGAAGGCAATAACTTACAGCACAATGAAATGTTTCACTCAATTATCTTTCTGATCACATGACTGACTGGGAGCCACAGCTTATTGCAGCTGCTCAGCACAGCAAATATCAAAATTCACAGTTCAGAGTGCAGCCTGGTGTGGTGGTACAAGCTTGGAGGAGCTACAGAGTAAGAATTAAGGCGTAAGGACCATGAGTTTGAGGACAACCTGGACTACAGAGCAACTCCCTGGTTCTGGTCCATGAAGATCCTGCTCAAACATACAAACAAGCAACAACAACAACAACAACAACAACACACTTTTAAAAAGTGAGAGTACAGTTTCTGAGAAGTATACATGGCTACGACATCATCTTGAAATTGGGAAATGGCTGAGTCAACCGTCACAAGCCAGGGACTGTCTGTGTGATGGACTTGCTTCTTTCATAAGGACAGATTTTTTTTTTTTACCAAGTATGAAAGCCATTAAATTGGTTCTTACTCCTAAAAAGTTTTTAACATGGGAGATGGTATGTATAATTATGAAATTTATGGCAAATCATTTACCTTTAAGGCCATAGAGAAAGAATCTACCTTCATACTGCTGGGGTTCAAGGTGTGTACAACCATTCCCCGCATATGAAAAGTAATTTAATAAAAAAGGGGAAAGTGAGGAAGATGTACCATAGGTCAGGTATGTTTTTGACATCCATCATTTTCAGCTTACTGTGAGTTTATAAGAACGGATGTAAGTTCATTATAGTTTGACAAATGTCTGTATATAAAAACATACCTGGATTGGTCTGGAAGATGGATCAGTGTTTAAGACCACTGGCTGCTCTTTCTGAGGAACTGGGTTTAATTCCCAGCACCAATATGGTGGCTCACAGCTTTCTCTAACTTAAGTTTGAGGGGATTTGACACCTTCTTCTGGGTTCAGTGGGTGTACACACGGTGTGTACTTACATTCCTGTGGGCAAACATCCAAATACATAAAAATAAAAAGAGAGAATGAACCTTTAAACAAAGGGAATGAGGAGATGCTGTAAAGACAGAGCTGCCAAGAGATGGCAAACAATTTTCAGAGCGGTTCACTGAGGGAGGAAGCTTTCCTGAGAAAGATCTGAAGAAAGTGCTGGTTGGGATAAAGGTTTCATCAGGAAGACTCCAGTGAAAGCTGTGACAGAAAGGATATCTTCTATTACGAACTAAATCAGTTCTGAGGACGCAAGATTTCCAAATTGGTCCTAAAACCAGGGAAGCCCAACCTCTGACCTCTGGCCCACTAAAGTAGGGTGTCTCGCTGTGGGGAGAGCTGTTTGTTTTACAGTTAGTGACAGGAGATAAGAGAGATGGGGACTGTGGTTTATTCTTTGGGTAGGAACCCCAGGGTTCAAACTTAAACCATCAAATACCCTCGTAAAGATTCACCTCAGAGATCATATGTCTGCAGCGAGAGCTTTGGGAACCTCAGGAATTTAGCACAGTGACTCTGGTTAAACTCCTTCTGATATTCCCTAACAGTAAATATTGTTAAAGGAAAGCCACCGTTTTCTGGAAAATCCACAGAATATAACACACTTATTAGAGAGAGTTACTATTTCAGGGAAATATTTTTTTACAGATTTTCTCTAAAATTTTTTATTTAAGAAAAGATTTATTTATGTATGTATTTTATAAATGTGAGTGCCCTGTCTGCATGAACACTTCCATTTAGTAGTTATCCCCAGAAAGTGAGAGGATTCACTTAATGATACTGTCTTCCTACCAAACCAGAAAATGTAGGCTTGTAATTGGTTTTCAAAGCTCTCAGTCGTGGAGAGATGGCTCCATGGTAAAGAGCACTTGCTCTTCTTTCCTGAGGACCTGGGCTCTATTCCCAGCACCCACATGGGCGGTCTCAGCCATCTGTAACTCTAGTTCCCAGGGATCTGGAGACCTCTCTGGCCTCCGCAGGCACCGGGCGTGGAAGTCATGCACAGACTTACACACAGGCAGTAATGTCCATACATATAAAAATTAATAAAATAATTAAAAGGTTTTAGGTGGCCACTTCTAGAAGCTGAAACTGGAACCAGGATAGGGTGGGGCTGGGAGTGGGGGGCCGACTTGATGTCGCTTCCTAATCCATGCTTGAATGTTAAAAATATCTTGAGTAATGCAATTTTACTTGGATGACTTCAACATTGGCCTAGGGCGCGTCCAATGCTGTACACACACAGCAATCTGACCCAGGTAAATAGTCCATGCTTAATCACGATGTCCTCTTCTTGCTCTTTTTGAGATAGAGTTCGATGTTTAGGTCTGGCACCCAAACTCCCGACCTTCTCTCCCAGCCTCTCGATTATAGGGATTACAATCATGAACACTCAATTCATTCTTTCTTTCTTTCTTTCTTTCTTTCTTTCTTTCTTTCTTTCTTTCTTTCTTTCTTTCTTTCTTTCTTCCTTTCTTTCTTTCTTTCTTCTCTTCAGATGTAAAAAGAAGCTATAAATCAAATTATATTAACAGCATGGGCACCTAACAAAACATATCCTTTGTCGTCCTGACCCATTGTTTGTCCTGTTCTGTGATAAGCATATATTCATCTCCTGTTTATTTTCTCCCATTTGTTAAACAAAACAAAATAAAATTCACAACAACAACAACAAAATCTAAACACGCCACAGAAACTGTTACTTTCGCTTTGTCTTTTCCTGGATGCTAGCTTCTCAGAGTCCAGCACTGATGTGAGCCTGACTTGGGGCATAAAGTCTGCCCAGGTCTCAGGATCGGCTGGATCCCAAGGTGAGCCCTCACCCCAAGACCCCACTCCAACCCTGCCCCACAGAGACTCCCCGCTTCCTGCTCCTGCACCAGGGCTAGGCCCTGCCTCTTTCCCCCTGGCTTGGCCCCGCCCCTGTCCCATGGCGGGCCCCAGCCCCAGGGCTCCCCCTATTGCATCTTCCCCATGGCGCGCCCCTCCCCAGACCCATGGCGCGCCCCACCCTCCCTTCCGCCCCATTGCCTGCTACTTCCTCTCCAAGTCACCGCCTCTGACCACAGAGGCCCCAAGAACTGTGCAGAGCAGAAGCCAGAGCCTCTTGCACCTTCCAAAGACCAGAGCTGTAAGTCTTCCGGAACCTCTGCATTATCTGACAGTGGTAAGTGTGGGTGAGCAGGATGCAAAAGAGTGCAAGAGAGGGCTGGGAAACCCACTGCAGCTTCATTTGCAACTGTGAAATGCAAAGCAACTTGGCCACTTCATGCAATTCATAGAGGGTTGCTGTTTGGGCAGGTTAGCAGTGTACAACTTTTGATTTCCAAATGTATGAAGGCAAACACAGTTGGTGTTGAGCAGGTAAAAGTTTTACTGGTAGCAGAGATACCAGAAGTGCATAAGAAATTTGTTAACACCGTTACTTTAAGGGAGCTGGTCAGTTTATTATTTTTGTTTATCCCATGATATAAAATTTGTCAGGCAATCTCTAGTTCGATATACAGATATTCACCAACTTCTTGCTACTCTTCCTCAGATAGTGCAGAAAAAGTTTCAACAGAAAGAAAAATTAAAGACCAAAATCATTAGATTACAAACCTTTTAGTGGATTGTGTATATATAATTTGTTTTATTTTCTTCCCTAATACTAGAAATGCAGTTACCCCTTGAGTTCTAGGAAGATGGAAAGGTTCGTAGGAAAACCTCTTTACTAAGCACGGTGTGTCCAGCCTGGGCATCTGCATATGAATTCTCCTTAGGGAGTTAACATGTGCCTCACCAACTTAGTGTGTTCTCTTGCATCAATGTGCACTAAGACACAAACACACGCAGAACCTATTTCTGCGCGTACTGTGGTTGAGCATCCGTGAAGCATTTGAGAAGAGGAGAAATATCATAAACGGAAATAAAATGCAAACTAGAGTGGAGGGCTTTTGGAAGCCATGGACATGGAGAGATCAGAGGGACACAGGTGCACTGAGGGACCCTCGAAGCTGAAAGGTGCATTCTTAGGTGATTGATTCGGTTTTTGTTGCATATACATAGGTGCTCTGCTTGCATGTCTGGAGCCCACAGAGGCCAGAGAGGGCCCTGGAGCCTCTGGATCTGGAGTTGGAGGTGTTGTAAGTCCCTGTATTATGCAGGTGCAGAGAAAGGAAGAGTATGTGCTATTAATTGCCGAGCCATTTCTCCAGCCCCTTAAGCTGTGTTCCTGTGACCATAACAAGAAGGGGTTGCGCAGCCCCACAACTCAGGAACAATAAGGGACTAGCACTGCTTTTCACAGAGGCTTTCACCAGTCTGCTTTTGAGGGAACGTTTTTTCATGTGCTAATTTGGGATGTAGAAGAGACTCAAAGGAAGACTATGCTATGAACCATCCCATAATACCAGCAGCAGCATCATGCCAGGTAAACTGTGACTGTCATTTTCCTTACCCTGTGTGGGACAGACAGATCTTACCTAAAGATAAACGGAGATGTCATATGCAGTTAGGCAAGTCTCATGTTCTCTAAGTATTTGGTAAATACTTACCTTGTAGCCACATTGCATATATTTTGGGGCACAATGTGACATTCAGTACATGAGAATTATGATCAGTTCAGCACAATTTTCCTGTCATCACAGACATTTTGTTGACTATTTTTTATTTAAATTTAGTTCTAGTTAAAAACTGTTTGAAGCCAGGCGTGGTGGTGCATGCTTTTAATCCCAACACTCAGAGGCAGAGGCAGGCGGATTTCTGAGTTCGAGGCCAGCCTGGACTACAAAGTGAGTTCCAGGACAGCCAAAGCTATACAGAGAAACCCTGTCTCAAAAAACCAAAAAAAAAAAAAAAAAAAAATTGTTTGAAGTAGGAAGTCTTAGAATCACCTGCTTAATTAGAATTGAGGTGGATTATGAAAATTAAAGTATTTGAAAAGCCTACTTTGTACATGTCACACACACATACACATGTCACACATACTCATACACACACATATATATACACACATGCAAACATAGACATACACTCACACATATAGGCACACATACATACTTACATACACACAAATATATACACATACAAATGTGCACACATATACATACTCTCATACACAAATACACACACGTACCTACATACAAACATGCATACCACATGTATGCACATACAAGCATATACCACATACACACATATACACACATACACATATACAAACATGCACACATATACACCCACAGAGATACACTCATACAAATATACACACTCACTCATACACACGTACACACATACATACTCACACACATATACAGAAACATACAGACACACATAGACACACAAACACACACATAGATATATACACATAGATATATACACACATACAAACATATACATACATACAGACACACTCATATACACAGATAAACAGACATATACACACACATATGCACATACACGCACACACAAGCTACAATGATACATAGGAATCCAAAATTTCTTCTCCAAGAGATTTTTTTTCCCACATTGCTTCAGAATGTGAACCAAAATTTATAGTTTAGATGTCTGTGGCTTCATAGTTTTTCTCTTCAAAACTGGTTTTGTTATTCCAGAGTTAACCTTAGACACTGCACCCGCTGACAGTGTACAGTCTGTGACTCTGGGTGCATTCAGAGGTGTGCAAGCATGTTTCCAGCACCTACTCTGCTTCTCTTTTCTTCCAACTTGTTGAGGCCCAGTCTCTGCTGTGTTTCTGGCATGCTGAGTACTAGCTGGCTCATCATCTTCCAGGCATTACTGATGAAATACTGTGCATTTCCAGAGCCCCCTGTGCTAGAATTGACTTTGAGGGCCCTCTCCCTGAGGACTAGCTTTTATGGTACTAGAAGGTACCATGCACGCTTCCAAAGGAGGAAGACAACCAACAGTCCTACCAAGACAGAACACTCCACTCGTGAAGCATACCAATGAATGGTAATAACCTGTACAATAGCCCTGTGGGTGCAGTAGTGGCACACACACACCTTGGCAGGAACCAACAAGTCTCTTTGGGCTTAAGACTGACTCAGCAAAGTAGTGCCTGGTACTGGGAACCTAGATAACTAACCCGTGTTAATTATTGAGGGGAGAATCTTTAACCACTAACTTACTAAACAAGCACAATCCTTAACAACACTCTGTATACTCACACACTCCATATACTCATAGATAAGTGTAGTCTTTACCCCTCATCAAGGAAACTTGGTTTGGTAACAGATAGAGAGACCACTACAGAAAACCACAACCGATTAAAATGTGGCATTGGAGCCCAGTTCCAGTGGATGCATGTACAAAAAAGCAGTCTCCTGCCTGAGGCTCAGGGAACACTGGCAGAGGGAGCAGAAAGATTTTAAGAGCCAAAGAATGAGAGAGTTTGCTGTGAGAGTGTGTCTCCCGTGCCATTAGAATCTACACCCATGAAGTCTCCTCAGCCTGACTGCCCAGTTGTGAGCTGAGTAAGCAGGACACCAAGGAACGATCAATGAACATGCCAGCTGCACAGAGAAAAGTGCAGGACGCCAACCCTCTGAGGGCGTGCTCGCCCCACCCCCACTTCCCAGATATCTCCCTTCCCTGGGCATCAGGTCTCTACAGGGTTAGGTACATCCTTTCCCACTGAGGCAGAGTAAACAGTCCTCTACTACATGTGTTTATGCTCTTTGGTTGGTAGGTTAGATCTGGGAGCTCCTAGGAGTCTGGGTTAGTTGATACCATTGGTCTTCCTATGGGGTTGCTATCCCCTTCAGCTCTTTCAATCTGTCCCTTAACTCTTTCATAGGGGTCCCCAACCTTAGCCCAATGGTCGGCTCGAAGTACCGGCGTCTGTCTCAGTCAGTTCTGTTGGTAAAGCCTCTGAAAGGACAGCCATGCAGGGGGTGGGGGTGTGGGGTGAAGAACTCTGGGAGGGGAGACCAGGAGAGGGGGTAACATTTGGGTATAAATGAACAAAATAATTAATTAAAAATTATGAAGACCTCCTCTTGCATGACCTGCAGGACATGACTGAGAGACCAAAGAGGAGCTTTTTTTATTAGAGTAGCATCCTGAACTACAGACTGAAGACAGGAAACCTGTACCCCTTGCCAGCAAGCACAGCACGGCATCAGTAACAGTGTCAGGGATCGATGCCCAACCATGGGATAGGTCCCGAGCTGGGCCAGTCACTCCACTGCCTTTCCTACAGTCTCTGCTCCATTTTTGTCCCTGCATTTCTTTTAGGCAACAACAATTCTGGGTCAGAAATTCTGAAGGTGAGTTGGGAACTCTGTCCCTCAACTTGGGGCCCTGGATATCTACTGGAGGTGGCCTCTTCAGGTTCCATCTTCTCACTGTTGGGCATTTTGGCTCAGACCACACTTATTGAGACCTGGGAGTCTCTCACCGCCCAGGTCTCTGGGCAAAGTTTTTTCTTTTTTCCTCTCTGAGAGCAATAACTCATCACCTTGTTATTGAAGCCCTGGTAGTTTATATTTCAGTTCATTTAGTCTGCTGGGGAATGCCTTTCCCTGAATTTTAAAAGTTTATCTGCAAAGTTCCAAAATGTCCATTTTTAAAAACTCCAGCTGGGCAGTGGTGGCGCACGCCTTTAATCCCAGCACTTGGGAGGCAGAGGCAGGAGGATTTCTGAGTTCGAGGCCAGCCTGGTCTACAGAGTGAGTTCCAGGACAGCCAGAGCTACACAGAGGAACCCTGTCTCGAAAAACCAAAAAACAAACAAACAAATTCCATATTTATTGCTCAGATATAAAAACAATAGTCATAACGGGCATAATGAAAGTAGTGGGTAAAACTAATCTAGAATAAAACATGAAGTTAGAAACTGATAAAGGTAAAAAAAACAACAGTGAAGAGAAAAGGAAACGGAGAGGAAGAGAAAAGAACAAGAGATTAAAATAATATAGTTACAAAAATTTAAAATGTGTCAATAAAATAGATAAATCGCAGGCCTCTAATCCTGATGCTTGGAAGTTGAGGGTAGAGGATCACAAATTTGAGGCAAGTCTGAGCCATACAAGAAGAGCCTGTCTCAAAGTTAAAAACAGCAAGATTAAGTAAACACAAGACCGGGGCTTTTAAAACATTAAAATATTAAAATGAATATATTATCAAAGTAACACATAACCTTTTTAATATCTGGAGGACAAGGAATTAGAAGAGCCTCTCTCTTGTGGCTCTCAGAGAATTTGCCAGGTCTGGGGCATCAGGTCATAGTCAGTGTGTCTCCTTGTTCTCTGTTGCCACCTTACATGTTGGTGCTGTGCACAGTACTCAGGTGCTGCACAGAGTACTCAGGTGCTGCTCACAGAACTCTGGCGCTGTGCACAGTACTCACGTGCTGCTCATAGAACTCAGGTGCTGTAATAACAGAGCATCATTCACACTGCTGACTTCCCTCCTTTGTGTACCTCTTTCCTTCTACCCAGATGACTCTGTGGCATGTGGTCTATGTGAAAACATCAGTTTGTAGGATTTGTCTAGAAACAGCTGTGTCTCACAGATGCTTTGGGGGAAGTAGAGATGGCAAACAGAGCTTGGTGTTCTGTAATGAGGAAGAGGAGTCCTGGGACCTGAGCTCTCTGCCTGCCTAAGATTTTCAGATCCTACCCAGCAGCTAACTCCCACACAGTGAGGAGGAAGCTATGATAACTGGGTAATCCTTGCAACTAGGGGTCAGAGCTCTCAGCCCCTGTCTGCCGCACGCAACATGCAGTGTGAGCCAGTTTCAGAAACCAAGAGTCTGCCAGCCGCCTGCTCAGAACTCTAAGGCTCAGCAGTGTGCCTGTCAGTCACTCCCACTTCTGCTGCTGTCCCTCATGGCTGCCACTCAACCCGTGTAGCCAGGACACCATGACTTCTGCTGGATGATTTGGATTCCCTTCAGAGTCAAACTCGAACCTAGAAGCTCCTGGTACTTGCAATCTGAGAAACAGAGAGTATAGAACTCGGGCTCTGCCCATCTCTGTGCATCTTTGTATTATATGGGACAGTGATTACCAGAGGAAGCCTTGTCATGAGTGACTCCAGTTTACCAAGCAGTGGTTTGCTTTGTTTTGGAAGCAAATGTTGAAGCAAAATGACTTTGTAATGTATGAATGCAAATATCTAGCACAGTTAAAAATAAATTGTTAAATAACTTATTAATACAAATATATAATGCCTACAAACACATTAAGCCTGGAACACCTAGACACATGGATGTTTGAAGACCTTGTCAGAGAAACCAAGCTTGCATGCTGCCCAAAACACCAGAGCCTTGAGCACTGCAATGCCCGTTCTGCACCCCCCCCCCCGCCCGGAGCCATCACCAGGCCACCTGAGGTGTGCATCATCACATACACAGGCAACAGACTCTCAAATCCATCCTCAGGATTTTTGCTGACCGTGATGAGCCCCACTTGAAATGTCCCATATGTTCAGACCCCTTAGGCCTGGTGTCAGCTCTGTGCTCTGAAGTAGTCTGCACCTTACTGACACTGTGCCTTGAACCAACTGCATATTTTGGCTGCCCTGTTACAGAATAGCTCAATCTGGATGTGTATCTGCCTCCCACAAGTTTACACATATGCCAGCATGCATGAACATCACACAGACGCACATGAGTAGTAGGAGCAGACACACACACACACACACACACACACACACACACACACACACACACACACACGGGGGTGGGTGGGAGAGAGGTATTAATGGTGGTCATTGGTAGTCATGTATTTTGCCTCTGAACTCATAGTATATCATAATAACCTTTTGAAGTAACTAAAATTCTTCCCTTTCATCTGTCTCTTTCTTTATTAATTACAGATGACTTTTATCTTCAGCTCAATATGCTCATTAGTTTCTTAGGAATATGGTGTCTTAGGGACACTCAGTCATGTCTGCTTCTCATCTAGGTTCCCAGGTAATCACAGAGATATGTACTGTTCATCTGGAAGGAATCCACCTGTAGAAGGAAGCCCCATTTAAAACCATCCGTGAGTGTGATGATCTGTGTTAAGATCGTGTTTGTCTGGACCTTCAACTTACTATTGGTTTTCCTTCCACAGGAAGGAAGAACCTCCCAAGATGGCTTCTAATAATGACCCCACTGTAATCTCAATGATAGAAAGACATATTTGTGACCTTCCTGAAACAAACACCAGTGGCCTGAAGACATTGACTGAAGAGGCCGTGTTGAGTTTTCACAACATAAGTTACCAAGAAACAGTACAGAGTGGCTTTCCATTTCGTAAAAAGACATATGTGATAGAAAGACTATCAAACATCAGGTATGTCCATGAGCTAAAGACAATACTGGAATACCATTCTTAAAAAACACAGACTTCCTATTTATAAATAAGCTCAGTGTGTGTATGTTTGTGCGTATGTGTTTGTGTTTGTGTATGTGTATAAGTTTTATCTGTGTGCATGTGTGTATGTATATACATGTCTGTGCATGTTCATGTGTGTGCATGCGTGTGGTTGCACACACATGTGCACACGCACATGCATGTCTGTAGATGTGGATGCTATTGCCCACGTGGAACAAGGCTTTCAGAGGACAGCCTTGAGTGTTACTCTTCACCTTTACCTTGTTGGAGACAGAGTCTCTGATTGTTCACTGCTGTGTGTGGCAGGTTAGCAGCCTGCCAGCCCCTGGAGAGTCTCCTGGCTCTGTCTCCTCTCCAACTGCTTTAGAGGTGCCCACTACTGCACCCAACTTTATGTTAGTTCTTGGGGGTTTAACTTAGGTCTTTATATATCAAGTGCTTCCCCATGGATCCAGCCTCATCATGTTCTACCTACAGATAGGTTCATGACCACAGTGACTTTAATGGGGTAGCGACTAAAGAACAACAGAATGGATTAATGACACCAAAAGGTGGTTCCTTGGAAATACAAACAAGCTTGACAAACCCTTAGACATAGTACCGAAAAAGAACATGATAAATTTTAATTCAATAAAATTCAGGATGAAAAGGTAATTCCAAGGACATACTGGTAAAATTAAGAGATGATAAAGGGATATTGAAAATTTAAATTCTGAAAATTTGAAAGTCTAAAAGAGTTGTGAACATGTCTATGCACACAGCCCTCTCCCAAAGCTGAACTGAGAGTTTCCAGCAGGCTGACTGGGTCAATCCCAGGTGATGAGATGGGAGCAGAGAGAAAAGTCCCAACAGCAGACAATCAGGGCCTGATGTATCTGCTCAAAGTTCATTGACAGCTAAAAAGAACAAAAGAAATGTGGAGACACAGTGTTCCACAAAGTAGGGAGAGCAGCCTGTAAAAAATCCTAAGGCAAGCATAGCAAGGTTTCCCCAGCTCAGTCTGTACACTCGTTCTCTCAAGCCCAGCCCTATGGTGTTTTTGTACACTGGTCATGTCTGCTCCTCTACCTTCAACTTCCACCATTTCTTACTAAGAAGGGCATGGGAAGGGCAAAGCATTGACACATTATCTGAATGTGAACTGGCGAATGGGATGCTAACTTAGCTTCTACAAGAATACATGCCTTTCAGTCTGAATATTCACTACTCTGAAGGATTCAATCAGTTTTCTGAGACTGCTTTGTGTTTGTGCTGTATCCATACTTTGAGTGATGTATTTCAGTTCTAATCTGAGTGTATTCTAATATATGTATCAGAGAAGGAAACCATCATTTTGGGGATGTATATTTTTTGTTTCCTAATTTGATTCAGGTGTTTTTTCTGAGCGTTGATCTTGGCAAAGCTTTCTGGTCCTTTGGAGTGCTTTTTTCTAGTCTTTGGATTTCTGCTGAAGGTGTATTGATTTTGGTTCTATTCCATTTTAATAGCAACAACAGAGCTTCGGATACCCTATGAATCATTGATTTCTCATGTAGAGGTTAACAGTAGCAAGCAAGGATATGAAGACACTGATCATCACACTAGCAGGAACCTGTTACATATGTGACACCAAAAGGCTGCGTGAGCAGCGGAGTCATCATGAGAACCTGGCTACTCACTTCAAGGAACATGAAACTTAAATGCATCAAATTTCAAAACAGACAAATGATTTCAATAATAATCAAAAGGGATTTTGTGATATCTGAGACTTTTTTTCTGATGAGTTCCCACTATTAATTGATATCTTTCATAAATAATAGATCTCTATTAACATTTAAGATTTGTTATGCATTTCTGCTTATATTCTGTCTACAATTTCATCCAAATTCAATGAGCATGTTCAGTGTAGACCCTAAGATAATATAACTTATTCACAATAGAAAAATAAACCAGTATGACTTTGTGTTTACAGTGGGATCATGAAACCTGGCCTCAATGCCATTATGGGACCTCAAGATGGGAGCAGATCTTTGTGAGTATTACAGAAAGCATATGTAAGCCGTTTGCATCCAGTTCATGTGCTTTAAAAGCAGTCACCTTTACGGGTGTTATTTAAGTGTTATTATTACAGCTAGTCTAGTCCTATGTGCTGTGGATGATGTGCAGGAGGGATGTGTTCTAATGTTCCACAAAGAACAGAAAGTCTCTATGTCCACTTTATGAATAGGAAATGGTAATGTGATCAGCATGTGGTATTAATACATACTATTTAATGAAGTTGGGAGATAATATTGAAATAGACACATGAAGCAGAAGTCGCCTGAAAGGAAGAAAACATTGGTAGGACTAATTCTCAAATTAGCAGCACATTACCTGGGTCCCCAGCTTTAGATGGCAGGGAGGGGCGTTTATGCAGACCATGTCTTACATTCATAATTCTGGGCTGAATGACAGCACATAGTAAAGAGAAAGGTACGTGTGTGTGGTTTTTGTTAAACTGTTGACTTGTTCACTACATTATGTTTCTGTTTTACTTACTATGCAGAATTTTAATTTTGAGTCACTAAAGGATGATATAGTTTTCACTGAATGGAGAAAATAAACTACACAATATAATTAACCCCTCTTAGGTTATTAGATGTCTTAGCTGCAAGGAGAGATCCGTGTGGATTGTCAGGAGATATTTTGATAAATGGCAAACCTCGACCTGCTAATTTCAAATGTACTTCTGGTTATGTACCACAAGTAAGTGTTGGTGGGTTGTATTTTCAATTTCCTTTGCTTGTGTGGGACAGATCCTCAGCTTTTAGCCTTGTGCCTTTCCAGTTAAGTGTATGACACACTCATAGGCCCCACTTTTCCTATGCCAACATTGCATAGTGACTCTTTACCCAGAGTCTGACATCTGTGGCACAGCATAAGCCATTGCAGCTGTGACTTAAGTCGAAAGGACCACTGTTGTCCGCTTTTGCCTTTCCTCTACCTTTCTACAATCCTTAGAAGATGTTTTCTGTGAATAACTGCAGTCATCAATCACCAAAATTGCTGTCCTCTTCTTCAGAGGCAAATGGGAGGGGAGGAAACATTTGGATCAGGCTCTGTGCTTGGGATTAGTGAAACTGAAAGCTTGTTTTAAGTAGAGCACTGCATTGGGTGTGTTGTTTGTGTAGACTAGGTTACATTTGTTAGAGTCTTAGTGGTAACTATACCTAATTGAAATTCCATTCGCCCTTAAGAATGATGTGGTGTTGGGCACAGTGACCGTGAGAGACAATTTAGAGTTCTCAGCAGCTCTTCGTCTCCCAGTGACTATAACAAGAGATGAAAAGAGAAGGCGGATTAATGAAGTGCTTGAACTTCTGCATCTGAGTAAAGAACAAAATATCAAGGTAATGTGAGGAAAAATCTTGAAAGACTCAGAAAGAGAGAGAGAGAGAGAGAGAGAGAGAGAGAGAGAGAGAGAGAGAGAGAGAGAGAGAGAGAGATCTGTGTGGATGACATGCCCCTCCACAAGCTGTTTCCTGTAGTTTGTGTGGTCAAAGGTGGCTGCTTTCTCTGTTAATGACTAAGTGACTGGGTGCGTGACATTAAGGTGGAAATTAAGCTGTAAAGCCATCTTAGCAGTGGTTGAGCTTGGGAATGGAGAGTGATCCAGTGGGGGGGGGGGAGTGCTCCTCACATGGCCATTTCAAGTCCTCCTCATGTGGCCCCTGTACCCTTAGTGTTAAAGTCATGACTCATCTGAGAATTTGATGCGTTTTCCTTTTCTGCTTGCCTTCCCTTCCTTTAGAGCAGTGGTTCTCAATCTTCCAAATTCTGTGACCCGTTAATACAGATTCCTCATTCCTGGTAACCCACGAGCACAAAATTATTTTGTTGGTACCTCATAACTGTAATTCTGGTACTGTAGTGAATCCTAATTTAATGTCTGATACGTAACCCCTAAGGGGGTCATAACCCACAGGTTGAGAAGCAATGATCCAGAGTTACTTTGTTCCCTTGTTGTTTCAATGTATTTCTGGAACTGACCTGTGCTGCAAGACTGAGGACTGTGGCTCTGTGCTTCTCCCTACCTTAATTTTCCTTGCAGGTTGTACTTGGTCTCTGGCATCCTCTTCTAACTTGTTCAGTGCTTGTTATTTTTTTTGTAGCCTTTGTTTTGTGTTTTTATCTCATCCTTTCTGGGGTGGTTAGTTCTGACTGTCAACTTGACACAATCAATAATCCCTTGGAACCATCTAGAAAATGAGGACTACTCTAGTCGTGTGGTTTGTGGACGCTTCCATAGGTGCTTGTCTTCATTAAGTTAATCCGTGAGGAAAGACTCAGCCCACTGCAGGCTGCGCCGTTCTTTGGGCTTGGGTCCTGGGTGGTGGGAGAATGGAGAAGGTGAGCTGAGCACTGGCAGGCAGGTGTGCATTCTCTCTGTGCTCTGGACTGCATGTAACCAGCTGCATCAGGTTCATGCCTTGACTGTCCTGCAATGATTGACTGCACTTCTGAACTGTGCTCTGAAACAAACCTTTAGCTCCATGTGTACTTCTCATCAGAACATTTCGTCTCAGCAACGGGACAGAAAACTAGGATATCCTTTTGCCCTTGCTCGCTGATTCCCTATCTTCTGACAATGATAACTCCCAGGTCCTGCGTCAGGTTTCAGAGATATAGCTTTGGTCAAGAGCAACAGTGAATGGACCAAACTGTCTCCTGTGGAAGCTCATGCAGGACCAGGAAGGGCAATAGATGAGTGGTGAGGTTCACTGCTGACCATGTAGTGGATAACATGTTTCCCTTTTTTTCCTTTTAAAAAATATTTATTTAATGTATATGTGTATACTGTAGCTATCTTCAGACACACCAGAGAAGGGCACTGGATCACATTACAGATGATTGTGAGCCACCATGTGTTTGCTGGAAATTGAGCTCAGAACCTCTGGAAGAGGAGTCAGTGCTCTTAACCTCTGGGCCATCTCCCAATAACCAGTTTCTTACTGACATATTAAAGGGGATATTATATAGCACTTCATTCCTGAATACTGAATTATTCTTCATCTTTTTAAAAGGATATTTACTCACCTTAACAATTCCATTCTTAACTATCAAAATGAACACTTCCTTGACATCCTCAGCTCTGTCAGGTCTATAACCCTTCACAGCCCCCAAATGTCCTCTATTATTTCATTGCTAATAGAAACTGATCAGGAACTTTATTACATGCTTCAAGTTTTTAAATATCGGGTTGTTTCCCTCTTCTTGGGTCCCCAAACCTTCCTGCTTTTCACCATGACATTGATTCATGGAGAAGATTATATGTAGATATTCGGTGAGTGGACATTGGGTGCTATGGATGGAAGTGGCTTGAACGAAGGTAATTCTCATGGCTTACCTCCTGTGCTGGCCGTTTGTTAGAACAATGAGGCCTAGGACGGCACTGGCTGTTGATTCTCTTCAATCTTCCATGAGGCACTTGTCTTGGTGAGAAGAATGTCACAAACGCTGCCATTCACCATGCTTTCTTTCTTCCTGAGTGATAGAAATCTGTTTGCTTTGGCCCTCTTTTATAACTTGGTTTTATATTTAAAGGGAAGTGCTTTGTTTTGTTTTAAACAGTAAGTAGTCAGTGTCCTAAGTTGCTTACTTGATTATTTTAGTGGCAACCAATAAAGATATTTATTAACTCCTCGAAGATCATGAAGTATAAAAGATTTCAAGAATTTTAATCATAAAACTTTTTAATGATCACTTTGAAAAAAGGTGTGTGTTACTGTGTGTGTTTGTGTGTAGGTGTAGTTGTGAGTGTGTGGATATGAGCCTGTGTGTGTGTGTGTGGCAGGGGTGAATATGTGTATGTGAGTATGTGTGTGAGGGTTATGTGTGTGAGTGTGTGTATATGTGTGTATATGTAAGTGTATATGAGCCTGTTTATGTCCCTTCCTGAGGCGTACTGCATACACAGTAAGGTCATAGGACACTGTATTCAGGGTTCATTCCAACCTGGTATGTAGGCAGGGTCTGTCTTCTGCATGGCTTATGCTCCTCCGTTCTCACTGTAATTACATTCTGATGGGATACAGATGTATGCCACGGCATGTAGCTTTCTAGATGAGATTCAGGGATTGAACCCAGACTTCAGGCTTGTGTGGCTTTTCCCTGCTAGACCTCTTCAGCTGACATAGACTTCGATATAAGAAACATAGAGGAAATGTAGTTACCATAGCAATGTGATTGTCATGTAGTCAGCACAGTTGTGTACTTGCTAATACCAGCCTTTGGGCTTCTGAGTCGGTAGTATTTATCTCATACTTGCTAAAGCTATTTTTCACGGGAGTATTTTAAATGAACACTAGGCAGTATCTTACTCCTGAGAACTTAATTACATTTCATTCATCAAAGAAAGGACATATGCGTACCTGTAAATTCTAAACTATCAATAATAATTATAATTTTTTTAATAAAAAAATTGTATTTACTTAGAAGCATTCAGAATGTCAACAAAACAGCCGCATTTTTTTTGCAATTACAGAGTGGTATTCAGTTACCAGAACAACAATTATCTTGGTATAAGCTAAATCTGAGACAACTGAAGATGGAAAAAGTAAAACCCAAAAATAAAACTGAAAGGAAAAAACAAACAAACAAACAAAAAACAAAATAAAAAAACCAAACTACTGTCCCCATATATAACTAAATTGTGCTGTGCACCAACAAGAACCTGCTTTAAATTTCCACGCCATTTACAACCCCCAGACTGTACCAGGCAAGGTTAGTGGCTATTGAAAATACCACCAGGACAGGGCTATCTAAAGACACATTCGGTGGTGTGTTAACTATACAAAAAAAGACACTGTACAGTTTAAAAACAAATCTTACACAGCCTTACATTTCAATTTTTTTCTTTAAAAGGAGTGAGTTGTGTACAGGGGGGTTAAATGCTTTATAGACAAGAAAAAAAAACTGTGCTAGAACCAACTTATTCATCATCATCATCATCTTCATCTTCTTCTTCCTCTTCTTCCTCCTCTTCCTCATCCTCTTCATCCTCCTCATCATCTTCCTCTTCCTTCTTTTTCTTGCTCTTTCCAGCCTTGACCACCCCCCTTTTCACTGCATCAGGTTTTCCTTTAGCTCTGTAGGCAGCAATATCCCTCTCGTACTTCTCCTTCTGCTTGGCAGCCTTCTTCTCATAGGGCTGCTTGTCATCTGCTGCAGTGTTGTTCCACATCTCTCCTAGTTTCTTTGCAACATCACCAATGGATAAGCCAGGATGCTCTCCTTTGATTTTGGGGTGGTACTCAGAACAGAACAAGAAGAAGGCCGAAGGAGGCCTCTTGGGTGCATTGGGGTCCTTGAACTTCTTTTTGGTCTCCCCTTTGGGGGGGATGTAGGTTTTCATTTCTCTTTCATAACAAGCCTTGTCAGCCTTTGCCATATCTTCAAATTTCCCCTTTTCTTTAGCAGACATGGTCTTCCACCTCTCTGAGCACTTCTTGGAGAACTCTGNGAAGTTGACAGAAGCATCCGGGTGTTTCTTCTTGTGCTCCTCCAGGCAGTTTTGCACAAAGAATGCATATGAGGACATTTTGCCTCTCGGCTTCTTAGGATCTCCTTTGCCCATGCTTAGTTGATTTTCCTCCGCAAGGCACAGAGTCGCCCAGTGCCCGTCCGGCTCGCGCTTGCCCCGGTGCTGTCTCTATGGAGCTCAATGTACTCAATAATTATAATTATTAATGAAAACTATAAATAATTCCTTTGTATCGTCAGCCTTGTCATGTCCACATTCTTCCACATCCTTCAACATTCTTTGTTGTATGTTATCAGTAGGGCTTAATCATGGTTTTGTTTATTAAGCTTAGTGACTTTTAGCTTCAGAATTGTTCCCTATTTCTTTATCCTGTCAACCTTCCTGTGACTTCTCACCTTACACATTAACACTGTCTGGTAAAAAGACAGTTCCAGTTTGACCTGAAGAATATCCCACCTTTTTTTTGGATTTGCCAATAAGGGTGTGAAATGAATTCTTAGATGCTGCCCAGTGTAAGTGATGTCAATTCACAAAGTCTTAAGGGAGTTGAAAAATGTACTAAGAAGGCAATTTGAACTTTCCACTTAGGAATGTTTGCTAAAAGCAGTGTGTGTGTGTGTGTGTGTGTGTGTGTGTATTGGGGTGTTGTTAAATGATTGCTAAATTACTAGAGATATTTTATATTCTCCTCTCTTATTTTCCTCATTTCTTTAGACAGTGATCTCACTATGCTGGTCTTTGCATGTAATAACTCATCCCCTAGAATACGTGACTTGATAATGATCAAACAATAAGTGTTATTAATATGGCTTCATGTCAAGTCTGATCTGAGCCTCATTCTACACTTTAGTTAGGAAAGAAACTTCCTTCTTTTCTCAGGTGCCCATGTTTTCGTTCTTTGCAATAATGATTAACACAATCTTTTATTGCTGGAACAAGCTAGTTCACCAAATGACAGTGACTATGTTCTTGTTGATAACAATGGTCATTGATGCTTTAGCCTAGATCCAAAGAACTCAGGAAAAGGACCAGTATAGCAATGGAGCTGGTCACGGAGCATCCCATTTTGTTCTTGGATGATCCCACAACTGGCTTAGATTTGAGAACTACGACTGATGTCATTTTAGTCCTGAGAAGGTATGTGCTAAAGAGACATTAAGGTGTAATTTACTTAATGCCTGGTCACTTGTGTGCATTTTTGGTGCAGGAGATTCAGAAGTAGGCAAGAAAACTCTTGTTTATTAGAGGGAAACTTCAACCAACAAGGAAGAGACATCAGGAATATAGCCTAGAGTATAGGATGGGTGACTATGGAGAAGGTGGAACACTGCTTTAAATAGAATAGCCCTAAACCCTCAACTGTGTGACAAGTGAGCTGGGGCTGAGTAGAGAGATCTGAACGGAGTTATGGCTGCAGAGGAAATGGGTTTTCTCTGAGGCAAAACACATTTGATGTGTCTGGAACATTCAAGGGACAGGGTAGACTAGAACCCAGTGGGCTGAGCAAAAGGAAGCTTGCTTGCTAGTGCACTGTTAGGGACACCCCAGACAGGGTGAGTTGACAGAAGTTAAATTTCTAACAGTCTAGATCCTGGAAGCTAGGTATGAAGATATCCATAGGCTGTATCTGCTGAGCATGTCTTGTTGAGCTGTGGGTTGTATATCCTCCTGCTCTCTCTGTCTATGCCCTGATCTGTCACTTAAGAGAGGCTCAGCCCATTAACATCACGACAGGAACAAGGAAGCATCCAGGCATGCATGGTGCAGGAGGAGCTGGGAGTTCTACATCTTCATCTGAAGGCTGCTAGCAGAAAATTGACTTTCAGGCAGCTAGGATGAGGTCTTAATGCCCACATCCACAGTGACACACCTACTCCAACAGGGCCACACCTTCTAATAGTGCCATTTCCTGGGCTGAGCATATATAAACCATCATGCTGATCCAATTCATTGTCTCAGATAAATTGGATGTCTACACTGCCTGGGGATCTACATTTTCAATAAAACTCTGATAGAGTGTGAACGCCTGATATTCCACACGTTAAGAAGTTCTAGACTTTTAAATAGAAGCATGGAGCTTGGTTTGTTTCTCGGGTGCATGACACAAGTGAGAGGAGGTGTTTAAGATGTGATGTGGAAAATTCAACCTGAAATGGGAACAAAGAGTATACCTTCAGGAATGAAATATTCTATCCAGAATTCAAGGTTCTGGTGTCCTGTGACTCTGCATGTCTCCCTCTCTGAACTTAGGATGTCAAAGAAGGGACAGACCATCATCTTCTCCATTAATCAGCCTCAGTACTCCATCTTCAGATTTTTTGATAGCCTCACCTTAGTGGCTTCAGGAAAAACTATGTTTCATGGACCTGCACAGGATGCTTTAGAGTACTTCAGATCTGCAGGTATGGTTGTCTGTTGCTATGAGAGCTTCTTCATTCACAGGATCTGCGAAGAGAACAGGGGGTATCAGGGATGCTGACTTAACTGTATGTGGGTTTCTTCACTTTAAATACCCGTGGTTACTTTGGTGAGAGGATTTTTGTTAGTTTAACAACATGGCTCGCTGTTTAGGTCTCTTCTTTGGCCTCAGGGCCCTTATCCATCATTTGAACAGCTAGGGAAAAGCACCATATCATAGTGTTCCTGCTTGTGTAGCAGGTGGTGGTTTTCAGTTTTCCACTAGTGTGTGATCTGACTCTGAGTTGCTGTTGAGTTGTTACTTAGTGGTGACTTTGTATTTTAGGTTCAGGCCTTGCTGGGGGCTATAAAGACTTAAGTTAAACTTCATATTTTTTTCAGAGTCAGATTGTATGGCGAGAGGTTTTTCAAAGGTTCATGCAGTCAGCTTCATCTTTTAGAAATATGGATACAGTTATGGAGGATTCTTTGACTCCAAATATAGGCCTACTTCTTTATTTGTTAGTGACTAATCATAATCACTTAAAAATGTGCAAACTTGGCGAGTCTATGGAGTCTAATAAAAATTTAGGCTGAGTTCAAATGCTTGTCTTTACAGGAAGAGTTTGCATGTATATGTATATCGTACACATAAACATATATACTCTCTCTACACTAAACAGGAAAGAGAGATTGCTGTAATATTGTGTGATTATATATATACACATATATGTATATATACATATATATGTGGAAAAAATAAATTAGTGGAGGAAAATCACAAGAAGAGGAAGAAGTTAGACTGTGTCTTCCCTCCCCTCCCCCACTCTCTGAGAGAGTGTCTTCAGGTTGTGTTCTTGGGTTGCATTCTTTGTAGGTTACAACTATGAATCCCACAACAACCCTGCAGACTTCTTCCTGGATGTCATTAATGGAGGTTTCTCTGATATATTAGACGCAGACGAAGACGGCCATGAAGGTATGTGAGTTTTCTACAGTCAAACATTTTTGCCTAACTGATTTCCTTTAAACACAACAATGTGGTTCATTAGAATATACATTTTCATGTTAATTAAGCTGGTAGACTTTGCTGTTGGTCAGTGCTGGGTGCTTTTGATTTAATTTATGAAAGAGTATTTATATGATCTTGTCAGTGGTAATGGAAATTTCCATTAGAAAGTAAGCGCACTCATTGCTTGTCATACTATTCTTTGTACTGTTTTAGATAAAGTTTGCTTAGGTAGCCAGGCTGTCTTTGCATCCGTGTGTTTTCTATTTCAGTTCCCAAGTACAGGATTACAGGGCTATGCCAACTTGTCACAGAAAGTTACCTGAGAGGAAGAAACCTCCAGTATGAAAATGCCCCTATAAGAGTGGGATGTAGCCAAGTCTGTAGAGTATTTTCATAATTATTGATTGATTGGGGAAGGTCTGACTCTGTGACCTGGCCTGGTGGCACTGGAGCAGGTAAGCCAGCCCTAGGGCAAGAGAGTGGGAATGCTGGCCTTGCCCTTCACCTGGGCAGTACAGTAGATCTGGCCAGAGTCAAGAAAGCACAGGTGAGTCTTCCCCGAGGGTTTGAGAACAGGAGATCTGGCCTTGCCCGCTCTGGCTGTAGCACTCTAGAGCATGGGCCATTTACCTCACCTGGGAACCACAGTAGAGCTGACTCTGGTGGCATGGGGGCTGGTGAGCTGTTTTTAAGGACATGAGAGTGGGAGAAATGGCCCTGTCCCTTGCTGGCTGCAGCACTGGGTGAGCTAGCTGGGGCAGTGCTAGAGAGCTCACCCTGGTGATGAAGATACGAAGAGCTGGTAGGCTGAGCAGATAAGTTACCTCTGAGGCCCAGACCCAGGGCTTTGTGTTAGCCTACTCCAACGTCTGCCTCATCTTTGATCTGCTGGAGCTTGTGAAAGGGCTAGTCCTGCAGATCCAAAGCTACAGGATCTCCACACAGTGCAACAGCAGGATATCTGAGAGAAGTCCCCATAAGAATCCAGTGTTGATAGTGCAGCAGAAGCCAGAGGTCTCAAAACAGACCAATGACTCATTGCAATGAACATTTGCAAAAGGTTATTCTGTATGACAAACTGTGACACACTATAACTTAAAGAAATTTGGGCCCAGACCTTTATATTAAGGAATGACCATCCAGAGACTGCCCCACATGGGAATCCATCCCATAAAAAACAACCAGACCCAGACACTATGGTAGATGCCAATAAGAGCTTGCTGACAGGAGCCTGATATAGCTGTCTCCTGAGAGGCTTTGCCAGTGCCTGGTAAATGCAGAAGTGGATGCTCACAGTCATTCTTTGGATGGAGCACAGGGTTCCCAATGAAGGAGCTAGAGAAAGTACCCAAAGGAGCTGAGAGGGTTTGCAGGCCCATAGGAGGAACATCAATATGAACTAACCAGTACCCCCAGGGCTCCTTGGGACTAAACCACCAATCAAAGAAAATACATGGTGGGACTCATGGCTCTAACTGCATATGTAGCAGAGGAAGGCCTAGTCGGTCATCAGTGGGAGGAGAAGAGGCCCTAGGTCCTGTGAAATTTCTATGCCCCAGTATAGGGGGATGCCAGGACCAGGAAGTGGGAGTGGGTGGGTTGGGGAGCAGGGGAAGAGGGGAGGAGATAGGGGATTTTCAGAGGGGAAACTGGGAAAGGGGATAACATTTAAAATGTAAATAAAGAAACTATCTAATAATAAAAAAAGAATGAGATGTATATTAAGGGAATTTATTACAATGACTTATAGTCTATAGTCCAACTACCTCAACAATGGGCAACTGTGACTGGAAAGTCTAAGAATCTAGTATTTGCTCAGTCCTACGAGGGTTGGTGTTTCAGCGGGTCTTCTGTAGAAGTAGGTCCAACAGATGTGCTGGCAAGTAAGTGCAAGCAGTTGAAGAAGAGTGAATCTTCCTTCTTCCATTGTCCTTAAGTAAGCCTCCAGCAGAAGGTGTGGCCCAGATTAAGGTGTGTACCACCATGCCTGGATCTAAAACTTGCCTTGTCCCAGGCTGATCTTGAGCTCAGAGGTCTGCTTGCCTCAGTCTCCTGTGATCAAAGGCATGTACTACCTTGCCTGGGCCTAAGCTTTTCATGGCCACTATACCTCACGATCTCATATCAAGATCCAGGTCGGCCGGGTGTGGTGGCGCACGCCTTTAATCCCAGCACTTGGGAGGCAGAGGCAGGTGAATTTCTGAGTTTGAGGCCAGCCTGGTCTACAAAGTGAGTTCCAGGACAGCCAGGGCTACACAGAGAAACCCTGTCTCGAAAAACCAAAAAAAAAAAAAAAAAAAAAAAAAAGATCCAGGTCAGAAATCTGTGTCTTTCAGTTTCAAGATGTGCATCACAGGTGTGCCTTCCATTTCTGGATTGTAGTTCATTCAGATATAGTCAAATTGAAAACCAGGAATGGCCCTCGTAGTTAGAAATGTTCTTCTAATATGTAAAGGAATTACACAGTAGCAGTTGTTTTATTCTCAAATTTTTGTGAGCCGAGGATATAAGTCAGCCAGCAGAATGCTTGCCTAGCAAGCACAAAGCCATGAGTTTAGTTCCTAGCCCTGCATAACTGGGTATGAAGGTGGATGCCAGTAACCACAGCACTTGAGACAGATTCAGGTGGACCGGCATAAGATTGACATCACTCTTGGCTATATAGCACCTTTGAGGAAAGTCTAGGTTACATAAAGACTGTCTCAAAGAAAAATCAATACTTAACACATGTGAAAAATCAACACATACTACATTCAGGAATTCAACACGCTATTCAGCAGAAAAATCAGTTAACATATTTTCTTCTGTTTCTGGTCTTCATCCACTTTCATCACAAAGCTGACAAATATGAAGAGCTTTTTGAGAGACAGTATCAAGTCACAGGAAAACTGGCCAATATGTATGCCCAGTCCCCCTTATACAGTGAGACAAGAGCCATCCTGGATCAACTCATGGGGGAACAGAAGCTGGAGAGGAGCTTAGCTGTGGAGACTACATGTGTCACCCCTTTCTGCCATCAGCTCGGGTGGATTATCAGTCGATCATTCAAAAATTTCAAGGGTTTCCCATGGGTCACTATGATTCAGGTAATGTGATGAATTATTTCAAATTTACTGTGAAAGGTTCAAGTGGGAAGAATTTGTGTCTGTGACAGTGACTTCTGGGTCACACTTGCCTTCTGCTACTATCCGTGTGTTTGTGGTCCCTCTGTACTTGCCATGTAGAAATGTTCATTACTGCAAGTAGAACATGATTACCTCCATACTTACAGAAATTGTTTTTAGTGGCTGTTTTTACTTAAAGGGACTATAATGACTAATCCAAGTAGGAAATTTAATTCACAGTTGCATGAAGTAATGACTTGGGAGTTCCTCTCAGCTGTTTCTTTCATTCACCAGCACATCCTCAAGTCCAAGTACAGGCATGAATAAAGGGACCACAAAGGATTTTTCCTGGTGCAACATTTCTTGTGGTAGATGGATGGTAACTGCACAAACAGATAAAATTTGTAGCATGTCAGGAGAAAGAACAGACTCTGGAGAAAGTTTAAGTGGAGAAGGGGTGGAGATGACTGGAGAAAGGGAGGGGAAGAAGGGATGATCTGTAGCTGAAATCAAGCTGTGAGGAAAGGATGCCCTTGAACCCCTCTGAGGGGAGGAGGTGCATCTACTGCCTGAGTGATGAGCCTACCGAGGAGTGCTGTTTTCCTATTTAGAGGCTGGAGTTTGAAAGCAGTAGCTACTCAAAGAGAGCAGTTCATACACAGTGCAGCCAGACTTAACCAGGCTCTTCCCTGTCAGGGAACCAGGAACTGGGAGGAGGGCACTTTCTAATTTTCTTTAAACTGTCTCTGTAACACTGGTCATTCTGCCTTAAATTTTCTGTTATTTTAACATGAGTGTCACAGAAATGTAGTTCTCCCAGCTTGCTTGGGACAAAACATATTTATTTATGTTTTTATTTGATGATGGTGTTGCTGATTCTGCTGTGTTATCTGTTGGTCTCAGGGTCTTAGCCATTAGAGGACAAGAGCTCTGTCATGGATCTCCATCCCCCTCCTGTGTAACCTTCACAGTCAGGTTACCTGGTTATTGTGGGTTGTTACTTTACTATCAGACATGTACTTTCTGTTGAGTACAGAAAGATGACCAGTTGTTGGCTGCGATGAAACCCTGCCTAGTTCTTAACACATGTACAGCTGTTCTCATATTTCAAGGTTGCTGCCTTCTCTGTGTGTATGTGAGTGTTGCTATCATTTGAATTATACTTCAGTTTCTTCAAACACATTGGTCTTTATACTTGGACATGTATGTCATAAAAGTGTTATTTTTATGTCATATCTCATTGAAAAAAAGGATCTGATATGATTTGAAAACAAGTGAGTGGCTATGTTTGTCAAATTGTGTCATTCATTGTTGAACAGTGAGGCAATGGTATGATGTAAGAAGTGTGTGTGTGTGTGTGTGTGTGTATGTCAGTGTGTATGAGTGAGTGTGGTGTGTGAGTGTGTGTATGAGTGTGTATGTGAGTATGAGAGTATGTGTGAGTGTGTGTGGGTGTGTAATTGTGATAGTTTGAGTGTGTGTGAGAGTGTGAATGTGAGTGTGTGAGAGTATATATGAACGAGTGTATGTGAGTGTGAGTGTGAATGTATGTGAGCGTGTGAGTGTGAATGTGTGTGTGTGTACCCATGTTATCAAGGGTAGGAAATGAGGACTAAAATTTTAAATTTGTATTTACTCATTAGTTATGTATGGGGGTTTGTCTGCATGTATAACTGTGCACCATTTGCTTGCCGGTGGAGGTCAGAAGACGGCATCAGATCTTCTGGAGCTGGTGTTTCATGTGGTTGTGAGAGGTCTTTCGGGTGCTGGGAGCTTAACTCTGCTCCTCTGCAAGAACAGCAGATGTTCTAAACTGCTGAGCCATATTTCTAAACCCGGGATTTGGGTTTTTAATTTAAGTAATCATGTTTTTAAAAAGTAACCAGGTGAATAATAGAATAAATATTTCAACTGAGTCATAGCATCATGTCACCTTATTCCTTAGTGAAGTGAAGCCAGCATTAAAGCCATTTAACTGTCAGTCCAGAAGATGTGCAGCCGCCTTGTGATCTGTGTGCACAGAGTAGATAGGGAGTTGAGGGTCAGGAGGAGTTAGGTGAGGTTTGTTGCACACAGGCCCCTCTGCTGAGATGATGGAACAGCGCTGACAGAGGCGATGGACAATGGGAGCACTGGTGCTGCAGAGCTAGCCATGTGAATTCGTGCTGGCAGCAGCACAGGCTCAGATGTCCCAGAGGTTGCAGAGGCGAGGGCAAACCCCTCTCAGCACACAAGTCCACTGTTAGGAACTGTGTCATGAGTGGGTTTTATTTTTATTGTTTGGCCTTCCCTGGCCTTTCCTCCTGAGGTACAGGGAGAAACCTTAGCTTTCCCAGTGTCTGTACAGTTAAGGACTCAGATTGCAGGGCTCTCAAATTTTAATTTAACACACTAGCAGTCAATAAACATGTGTGTTTTATATTCTCCCAGAATTCTGGTCAAAATATGGTGTTCATCTCACTGTGGGGATATGATTAGGAAACCATGTATCTTAATGGACGAAAAAGGGAGCATTTTTCACTCCTAATGGAAGTTTTCCTTTTTCCTCCTTTTCTCTTTGATAGGCCATTATCACAGTCATACTGGCTGCAGCCGTAGGCACTGCTTTCCGTGTCCTAAGAAATGATTGTATTGAAGTCCAGATGAGGTAAGCAAACTTGGGTCCTGAGTTTGAGACAATGCTATCATTTCGTTCAACCTTATATAAATCCATTGAGACTTGGAAATCATGACGAGCAAGCATTTATTATGCAGTCGAATGTGTTGTACATTGAAAGCTGAGAGAAAGAGCCTACTTTTCACTTGTTTATATGTAGATAGTATGATACTATACATATCACACAGTTCACATTTTAAAGTTCTCATTTTACATATTACATCCCTACCATATTTCTCCTCCCTCTCCTCCCCTTCCCCAGCTTCTCTCCCTACCTCCCCTCTCTCCCAGATGCACACCCATCACTTCTCCTAAGAAAAGAGCAGGCCTCCCAGTGACACCACCAAACATGAAATAAAAATCTTCAAGAAGGCTAGGCACATACCTCCTATCAAGGCTAGATAAGGCAACCCAGAAGGAGGAAATGACTTTAACAGGTTTTGGTGTATGTGACTCTAACCACATTCTAAAGGTGGGGTAATTTTTAACCTTCCTACATGAAGTTCCATAGCTCTGAGAGAAGACACCCCCCTCCGTATGAATCATTCTCAATTCCTGGCATCCTCTATTCTACTCTCTGCCTTCGAATATGACAATTTTGGACTCTGAATTACAGTCATAAAGTATTTGTGGTTTGTTGTTAGTTTGATTAGATTCTTGTTTGTTCTGGCTAACTTGATAGTGCAGTGTCTTCAGGTATCATCAAAGTGTGGTGGGTGTGTGGAGTTCTTGGGCCCTGTAAAGCAGAATAATTGTCCATTGTGTGCACATGATATTGGTTCATTCGTCTGAGCCTGGAAATTCGGTTTTCTCTCACCTCTGGCTGCTGTGACCAATGCTGCTGAGTGGGTGATGCATGTGTTTGAACCCTGGGATTTTGTCCTTAAGGAAGAGAGATATAGTTGACATTCCTTATGGCCATTGTGTTATGTGAGGAACTGCTGCTACCCTGACTCCACTCCACTGTACTATTTTATATTCTTACCAGCAGAACACATGGGTTTAATTCCATATTCTCACCCAAACATATTCTTCCTTGTATTGAACGAGGTACCTTAAGAAGAAAATAAATAAGAATCTATTGGATGTTTTATGAATTGTTTGCAGAACCCATTTTAAATTTTAATATTTTCTTTTCATTCCAAAATTATTTATGTGTTTACTTAGTATGTGTATGTGTGTGGGCATATATATTGTACAGCCTGCATGTGGAGGACAGAAGACAACTTATAAGAGCTGATCCCTCCACCACATGGATTTCAGGGATTGCTTGCAGGTCATCAAGCTTGGCGTTGTCATCTTACCTGCCAAACCTACTCACTGGCCTGGGATTCTTCCTTGCTATAGAGTTATAGTTATTTTTTGTTTCTGAAATATGAGCCCTTTACCACATACACAATGCACATACATTTTCTCCCCTTATGTGTGTTGGCTTTTTATTCTGTTGATAATGCCCTTGGTGCATGAATGGTTTTTGCTTACCTATTTATTCTACATTTGTTACTCGGGGTCAATTTTCTTGAATATATTTGGTTTGTTGAATGTGAGTGTTGGGTACCAGGATGCATTTCAGTTATTCTGACTCCTTATATAGATGTCACTTTTGTGGTTGTTGTGTAGTTTGAGTTCTAATGTGGCCTTAAAAATACTCATTTATGTTCCAGATGTAGTTTCTCATCAACATCACCATTGTCAAAATTTTCACTGAGATGTATGTATGGTCTAATGCTTTGCTCACAACTGTGCTCACTGCTACACATCCAGAGAGCAGGGTACCTCCCAATGGCCAGAGAATTTGACAACTAAAGAAACTCCAGGAAGCTTCTCTTGTGTATTTGTGAGGTGTGTTAGTATGTGTGTGTGCATAGGTGTGCTGGAAAGTGTGTCTATAAGGTGTGTATCCGTGTGTGAGTATTTATGTATGTGTGAGAATGTGTGTGTGTGTATGTGAATATA
The DNA here is from genome assembly GCF_900095145.1 of Mus pahari. Classification (NCBI taxonomy): domain Eukaryota; kingdom Metazoa; phylum Chordata; class Mammalia; order Rodentia; family Muridae; genus Mus; species Mus pahari. The sequence continues at coordinate 93,168,023 of NC_034602.1, read as the reverse complement.
TAAATGTGTGAGAAAGACTTGTGTGTTAGTGTGTATTTGGGTATAATTGTGCCATGTTGGATGCTTTATATACACTCTTGTGTGGGCTTCATTCAGGTTTATGTAGGTGGGTATACATGCACATGTGGTTCAAAATAATGAGCCATGTGGCTGAGGCTGTCCACTGGGAGCCGTGTTATCCGTAGGCTGGTGGTTCTGACTTGTAGGAAAAAGCAGGCTGAGCAAGGCAGGAGGAGCACGGCAGGAGGAGCACCCTCCATGGCCTCAGCTTCCATTCCTACCCCCAAGTTTCTGCCTTGAATTCCTGCTCTGGCTTCTCTTAGGCTGGACCATTACTTGGGATATATAAGACAAATAAACCCCATTCTCCCAAGGTTGTTTTTGGTTATAGTGTTGACCACAGCAACTGAAACCTAAGCAGGACAGTTAGAAACACTTCCTCGGGGCTGGTGAGATGGCTTAGCAGGTAAGAGCACCTGACTGCTCTTCCAAAGGTCCTGAGTTCAAATCTCAGCAACCACATGGTGGCTCACAACCAACCGAAACGAGATCTGACTCCCTCTTCTGGAGTGTCTGAAGACAGCTACAGTGTAGTTACATATAGTAAATAAATAAATCTTAAAAAAAAAAGTTAAAAAAAAAAAGAAACACTTCCTCAATATCATCTATTAAATTATCTTTAGGGTCAATATTAGTATTTAAACCATCAATAAAGTTCAGAAGGCCAGAAGTTACTTCTCATGTTTGGATCCAGTGTTGCCTTTGCATGTTGTCCAAGCAGTGTAACTGGGAACTGGATTTGAATTTTGTGGCATATAAACTCCTTTGGGTCAATAGGGTTGAGATGGCAACAGAATAGGAAGGAACTGGCATTAAAGGAAATAATTACACCCAGAAATTCATCCTGTGCAAACTAACAATCATATATGAAATAATTTTTCTAAAATACATCTGTAGTTTGATGTTCATTGGAGCACTATACATATTAACCAAGTTAAGGAATTTAAATGTCTGCCAACATTAAAATTGTTCTTGCTGGATGGAAGTGTTTGTTAAACTGGCAAAGAAAATGACAATTTTAATGTGCTTATCTTGAAAATGGGAATTTCACCAATAAAGGATAGAATTGAAGATTTAAAGAACATCATTCAAAGTAAAATAATCTAAGGACAGAGAGACAAACACATGTTTTACTTACTTGTGAATTGTAAAGTAGTTCATCCCCCCCCAGGCAGCGGCGACTGCCAGAGGTGAAGTGCATCGAAGAGACACATGCAGGCTAAGAGTATAAAGTCCATTAAACTGGAGAAGTACCATTCTCTTCCACTGAAATAAGATGTATGGCATATTCCATCCAGCAAGTACAATATACACTTCAATGTTTCTGAGCATATATTTCAAATGAGGTACCATAAAGATGATGTAGAGATGGGTGGGTATCACTTCAAGTTCTGGGAGGCCAGGCTTCCTCCTCTTCCCAGAATCTCAATCCCATTCTTTCCTTTTCAAAACATCACTTTAATCTGGCCTTTGGTAGATGGTAAAAAGAACGGAGTTCTTTACATAGGAGGAAACTTGTCTCCAATAAGATCCCCTCATCTGATCTGGATAGCTATCCACTGCATACCTATACAAGGAGAGTCACTGACCCCTGTCATATGTGCCAGGATGTTAGGGATCCCAATCATGCCGTTTGTCTTAGAGGAACCTGACCAGGAAACACATGACTGCAGAGGGCTTTTATCCCCTTCTTCTTGCTTACCATCATGTATCACGTGAACACAAATTATTTCTTCATAAATATGCATGCTTGAATTCATGTTTTTGCACTTTTTGGAGACTTTGAAACTCTTCAGGATGATGGTTGCCCTGTTTTAGAAATACTCATAAGGATGACTCAGTGGAGATGTCTGTGGTAAGCTGTTGAGTGGGGATTCCTTCCACTGGTTCATGTTTTTATTCTCACTCATCTGTGAAAGCAAAGTGGCTAACTGAATGTGAAAACCACTTGGAGTTTTATTTAGCTTTCTTTATCTCTATATTAGGAATGATACTTACCAATTTTGTTAATTAAATTAAAGTGGTGAGTTGGGTTGCTATGACCAACTGCTGCAGACTCAGTGGATTTAAGACTAAATGTGTCTCCACACTGCAGTATGAGAGTCTAAGGGGGGAGTTCTGTCATGGGCTCTTCTGTCTGGGTACATTCTCTCAAGGGCCTCTCATGACAGAGGCTACATTGCTGAGTCTTCTCCAGGTGAGGATATAGATCACACTGTGGGGCTCCACTCTCCTCATTTTATCTAAAGCTAATTAACTCCCAAAAGACACACTCTAAGTTTGTTATATTAGGAACCATTATCAAATTGTTGAATCTTTAGTGGACACACATCAACCCATAAATAACTGCCATAGACACAGAGAGGGTGATTAACTTACGGGACTCACACTTTTCTGAGTTTTGTCATTTTTTTTATCAGAACAGTTCTACATTTTTCCTTTCTATGTTTTAAAAAATATTTAATTTTCTACATGTATGAGTGTTTGTCTGCATTTTTTCTGCGTACCATGTGTGTGTCTTGGTGCCTGTGATAATCAGATGAAGACATCAGATCCTGTCTTAGCTAAGGTTATTATTGCTGCATCAAAACACCATGACCTAAAGCACAGTTGGGGAGGAAAGGTTTGATCACCTTTTATTTCCACGTTATTGTCCATCACTGAAGTAAGTCAATAGAATCTTTTGCACGGGGCAGGAACCTGGAAGCAGGAGCTGATGCAGAGATCACGGAAGATGCTGTTTACTAGATTGTTCTCCATGGCTTGCTCAGTCTGCTTTCCTAAAGAACCCAGGACCACAGCCCCAGGATGTCACCAAACAAAATGGGCTGGGCTTTCCTATATCAATCACGAATTAGGAAAATGCTCTACAGGCTTGCCTGTAACTTTTGGAAGTATTTTCACAAGTGAAGTTCTCACCTCTCAGACAATTCAAGTTTGTATCAAATTGACATACAACTAGCTGGCACAAGATCCCCTGCAACTCTAATGACAGTTGGTTATGATGTACCATTTAGGTGCTGACAACCAAACCTGAGTCTTTTGTAAGCATTCTATACTGTGAGGTCATCTCTCCAGGTCTATCTGTATATCTATCTATCTATCTATCTATCTATCTATCTATCTATCTATCTATCTATCTATCTCAGTCATTCATCTATCTATCTATCCATCCATCTATCTATGAATCTATCTCAATAATCTATCATCTATCTCAATCATCTATCTCTATCTATCTATCTACCCACCTGTCTATCTATCTATCTATCTATCTATCTATCTATCTATCTATCTATCTATCTATTTCAGTCATCTATATATCATCTATCTATCTATCTATCTATCTATCTATCTATCTATCTATCTATCTATCTATCTATCTATCTCAGTCATTCATCTATCTATCTATCCATCCATCTATGAATCTATCTCAATAATCTATCATCTCTCAATCATCTATCTCTATCTATCTACCCACCTGTCTGTCTATCTATCTATCTATCTATCTATCTATCTATCTATCTATCTATCTATCTATATCAATCATCTCTCTGTCTATCTGTCTGTTGATCTGTTGGTCTTTCTGTCAGTCTGTCGGTGGGTCGGTGGGTCGGTCTATCTATCTATCTATCCATCTATCATCTATCTCAATAATCTATCTATCATCTATCTATCTATCTGTATCAATAATTTATATATATATATATGTCATCTATCTATTGATATCAATCATCTATCTGTCTAAAAGAAATGTCTGTGTAATGTTATTTAATGTACAAAGCAAGCTATGTTGGGAAGAAACCGTCCTAACTTGAATTTGCTGTTTTCTTTTCCTCCATTCTCTCAGAGCCGGCCTACTTTACCTGCTCACCATCTTCCAGTGTATCACAAGTGTGTCTGCAGGAGAGCTCTTTGTGATTGACAGGGTTCGCTTTCTGTGAGTAGTCCCTGCTGCACCAGGCATCAGCACTGGTGATCAAAACCATTACATTCGGGGGCTGGTGAGATGGCTCAGTGGTTAAGAGCACTGACTGCTCTCCCGAAGGTCCTGAGTTCAAATCCCAGCAACCACATGGAGGCTCACAACCATCTGTAATGAGATCTGACTCCCTCTTCTGGTACATCTGAAGACAACTATAGTATACGTATATATAATAAATAAATAAATAAATCTTGAAAAAAAAAAAAACATTACATTCATAGTTGGACCTAGAGCTTTATCCTATGAGTACCAGTATTTTTCCATGTTTGTTTTAGTTGAAAAATTAACAAATTATGAAATTATGCTTATCACATGGCACCATGTGCTTTGAAGTATGTGTAGAAATTACCAATATTAACTGAAGAAATGTGTGGGAATTCAAGAGCAGAGGTATCTGCAGCTCAGTGGAAGTTTCAAAGTTGGGATGTGGTCACCAGGTCTCAGTGCTGTAGACAAAGCAGCAGTAGGGGAGTCAAAGTGATAGTTCATTCATGAAGCCCTAATATGATGTCAGGGCTTTGATAGAACTTAAGTGTTGTGGGTTTAGCAGCAAATTGGGATCAGAGAGGTAAAGCTGCACAAGAATAAGAGTGTACAGCCCCCTTGGATAAAGGACCAGAAAGAGCCAGCAGACGCTCTATAGTGAACAGCTGTCTGTCTTGTGCTTTTCAAACATGGAAGAAGACTTCCCTGGTGGCCTTTCCTTAGGTTTCATGGTTTCAAAGCTGGGCAAGATTTGCCTACAAGTGCATACCAAGGAAAGGATCATTAGAGTGAAGCCAAGTGCATAGCAGTTGGTAAAGTGCTTGTATGAAACCCTGGGGTAGATTCACATCACCACATAAACTTCAGCAGGAAGATAATTCTTGTAATGACAGCACTTGTGGGTGGGGCAGGAAGATTGTCATTTTAACTACATATGGAGTTTGAGGCCAGCCTGCACTAGTAGTTCTTTCTATAAAATAAAATAAAATAAAATAAAATAAAATAAAATAAAATAAAATAAAATCAGCGAAGCAATGAAGACGCTTGGTTGGAGTTTGGAATGGCTTAGGGATAGGTGCCAGGAAGGGGAAGGACTGGGTGTGGTAGGTGGAAAGGATTCATGGTTGTAAACTGAGATTGGTGAAGGAAGAAGTCTTTCCTAAAAATGAGATGCAGAAGAAAAGCAGTTAGTTCTAGCTAACTCAGAGAGCTAGTGTCACCATCTTCCTAAGAAGGGAATGGAGAGGAGTCTCCATGACCTCTGTCTGAGGTGAGGTTCTGAGAGCTGAAGTACCTCAGTGAGCCAGCCTTAGAGGAGCAGAATGTCTGTGGAAAGAGGGGACATTGCACTCTTTCCCTGCAGGGTCTGTTCTGTGGCCTAGTGAATCAAATAAGATTTCTGTGATGGGAGTCACAGTGAGAATGCCATAAGGATGGTGGCCTAGGGGTGCTGGTTCTAAGATGGGAGGTGTATGGGAGTCAGCATGGAGCACAGGGACACTGACCTCATGGCTCCCTGTGGTATCAGCAGTCAGCATAGCCAACATCTCACCTGTGCTTGCTGGACTAACCTAAGGATGTATAACAAGGACTTTTGCTTCTGTAGACATGAGCACACCAGTGGATACTACAGAGTGTCATCCTATTTCTTTGGGAAATTGCTGGCTGAGCTAATA
>NC_034602.1:93149325-93161948 GCF_900095145.1 Mus pahari | reverse complement strand
GTGTGTGTGTGTGTGTGTGTGTGTGTGTGTGTGTGTGCATGTGCACATGTGCACATGTGCGCATTTGTACTAACTGAACCCAGTGCCTGGGAGGCCAGAAGAGGATGCCAGATCCCTAGAACTAGAGTTACAGGAGAATGTGAGCAACCATGTTGGTGCTTGCAAGTGAATCCAGGGCTTATTCAAGAATAGCAAATGCTGTGAATCACTGAGACATATCTCTAGCTGACCCATATATTTTTCTCTGTGTTTTTGTATATGTGTCTTTATGTAAGTAAAATATTGAAAAGTGGATAATATGGCATACATATGTATATGTGTAAAAAGACAAACTGTACACAGTGTCTTACACTTGCAAAGAGAGAGGAGACTGAATTTGGCGTTTGTTGAAAGGAAATAAAATAGTTATTTAGAATATGTGCTGATTTTTGTGTTTTAAAGTTAGGCTTCATTCTAGACTCTCTAGAATTTCCAGTTTTTTAACATACACATTCATTGTCCCAAAATGAGTACAGATAAAGCTTAGAATTCAATTAACAAAAGATTTATTATCTAGAATCAGTCATTTAGGTCATAGGATTGCTTATGGCTAAATGTTCTTGTCCTGAAAACCTGACAACCTGAATTTGATCCTTGGAATCCAAAATAGAAGAGAGAATCCCACCAGAAAGTTGTCCTTCTCTCTGATACATGCACACCATGACACAAGTACACAATGACATATGCACACCATGATACATGCACACTGTGGCACATACATACCATGACACATGCACACCAAGGCACATGCACAGCATGACACATGCACATACTGACATATGCACACCATGACACATGCACACTATGATACATGCACACTGTGACACATACATACCATGATGTATGCACACTATGATGCATGCACGCCATAGCACATGCAGATCATAACACATTCACTTCCTGACACGTGCACATCATGACACGTGCAACTCCATGCCACATGTACACCATGACCCATGCATACCATCACAAATGCACACCATGGCAGATGCCCACCCTGGCACATACACACCATGGCAAATGAATACCATGATACATCCACACGATTGCATATACACAGCATTAGACATGCACAGCATGGCACATGCACACCATGGCACCTGCTCACCATGGCACATCATGCATAGTATGAGACATAAACACAATGACACATGCACACCATTACAAAGGTGCACCATGGTACAAACATACCATGATACATGAGGATGACACATGTACACCATGACATATGCACACCATGACACATGCACACAATCATACATTCACAGCATGCCGTGTGCACACCCTGACACAAGCACAGCATCACAAATTCACACCATGACATATTCACCCCATCACACATGCAGAGAGTCCCATATGTATACCATGGCACATGAACACTGTGGCACATGCACAACACACACACTATAATACATACACACCCTTATCTACACCATGATAATAATTATGGTAATATAATAATAATAATAATAATAATAATAATAATAATAATAATAATTTCTAAACAATTAGGGAATAAAAAAAACCCCACTCCATCTAACAATTCTCTGTGGTCACATGGAAGGAAATAATGAAGTGGGAGACCCAGAGTAGTTGGCCAGCTTTAAAACAATTACCAGTCTCTGTGATTATTGAAGTATTATTTGAAAAATACACAATTCTCTTAACTTGGGTAGTTGGACTAATTCATTTTTTTCTCTAAGGAGTAAAAACAAGTATGATCTGTTTCTTCACTATGATATGTACCATCATGGTACTGGCCTATTCTGCCAGTTCCTTGCCATTGTCCATAGGAGCCGGGGAGAACGCAGTGGCTGTTCCAACACTGCTTGTGACAATCTACTTTGTGTTCATGCTGGTGAGTGTGTTTTTCTCACAGAAAAAAATTGCCTTTCTTCCCTCTTGGATATGGAACCTGCTTGATAAGTCAATACTTGGGACACGATGCCCTATGCTAAAGCTTATTATGGTCTGTAGTAGAGAAGGAGCTGCCTTTCTTCTTCTGTGACTATTGCTCCAATGTCAGTACTAGGATGTAGGTAACAGGCCAAAAAGTGGGTTCTTTTTTTTTTCTTTAATACTTTTTTTTAAAGATTTATTTATTTATTATATGTATGTACACTGTAGCTGTCTTCAGACACTCCAGAGGAGGGAGTCAGATCTTGTTACAGATGGTTATGAGCCACCATGTGGTTGCTGGGATTTGAACTCCGGACCTTCGGAAGAGCAGTCGGGTGCTCTTACCCACTGAGCAATCTCTCCAGCCCTCAAGTGGGTTCTTCAAAGACATTTCTTGGAATCATGGTAGACACCACTATAAATTGGAATTTCAGTAAAGTGCTGTGGTTGGCAGATTCCCTCAGAAAGGGAACAGATTGCTGCTTTGCTTTCATGCTGGTGCAAGAGACATGCTGTCATTTTAGCCACAGCAAAGATGACTTGGTTCATTTACTAGTTTCTAATGGGAAAGCAAATGCCATGAGAATATAAGTGTTTATCAAGAGGACTCTATTTCAGGACTCCCTTGTGTTAGAAATAGTGGGAGATTCAGAATCCTTAACTCTGAGTCAGTCTCTTCTATGTTAGCATACTTCTGCTCATCTTTGTAAAATCGGTTACTCAGTCTTTGTCTTACATGCCCATAAATTATACACAATGTATATAAATCAATGGACAAATGGAACCAGATTCTACACTTTCCTGCCAAGCCGACCAGGTGAATAGATCTATTGAGTGTGCTGCTATTTACCCCATTTGTTCTGGTGCAAGAACATCCTGTAGCTCGGCAATGGGAGATGCATGGCTTTAAGAAAGTGCCCAGGTTTGTTCATATTTCCTATTTATATGGTCATATACATATGGCCATCCAGTAATATAAATCTTCAATAAATATGTTTTTAATTTAATTTTGTTTGAATTATATAAATGCCTATAAGATGTTTTGATCAAGTCCACCCCTATTTTCTCCCTCCAAAATTGACTGAGAAATGTCCCTGAGCCTTAGGGGACACTGGATGTGATGGGTAAAGTATGTCACTGGGGCAGCTTTGGGTGGTTGTGGTCTTCCCCCCTTTGCTGTTCCCTCCTTGCTTTTTGCATTCATGTGAACACATGAGAATTCAGCTTCCTGATCCCATGTTCATTTCTGCTGCCTGCTGTCATAACCCCCTGCCAAGATGGACTCTTATCACTCTGGAAACTGAAGGCTGAATAAACTCTTCTACAAGTTGCCTTGGCCATAGTGCTGTGTCAGCATCAGGAAAACAGCTGCTACATGTCCGGTCACACTCACTACTCCTCCTATCCCGCCTCATGTTTTGTTTCATGTTCATGTCCACCTCTCCCTCCCATGCTGGGATGTGTCTGGCTTGATCTTGTTGAAGTGTTTCACATGTTGTCACAACTGTTTTGCTTTCACATGTGTCACTGCACAATTATGACTGGATGACACTGCTTCACTGTAGTGACCCACTGCTTCTGGCTCTTACAGTCTTTCTAACCTGTGTTTCATTATGATCCTAGAACTTTGAGGGGAGGGGTGTAATACAGAGTTCCCGTTCAGGGCTGGATCCTTTGCAGTCTCTTTTCTCTGAATGTTGTGGGTTGCAGTGTCAATCAGCATTTATTGATGTTGTGGGTCTCTGTCAATCACCATCTACTAATGTTGTGGGTCTCTGTCAATCGCCATCTACTGATGTTGTGGGTTGCTGTGTCAATCACCATCTACTGAGGTTGCGCATCTCTGTGTCAATCACCATCTACTGATGTTGTGGATCTCTATGTCAAACACCAGCTACTGAGGTTGTGTATTTCTGTCTATCACCATCACCTGCAAAAATAAGCTTCTCTGAATTAATGTCTAAAATATACTAATCTATGGGTATAGAACTAACTCATTAGATGTCAGTTTAATACAATATCTATTTAGAAGAATAATAGCAGAGTCTCCCCTGATGCTTATGACCTCACTAGCCACAGCATCCCACAGGTTTTGTATCCTGTAGAGAAGGCCATAATATTATCAGAAAATGAGTGCTTGGTTACTGCCATTGTAGTAGTCTGCCCAGTGTTCCCCATGTGTCTCCTTTTCATCCAAGGGAAAGAAAACCAGAAAAGAAGCAGGCAGAATGGTCACTGTCCTTGAGTATTCTTGCAATTTTACCACATAACTCCCGCACCCCTCCACACTCCCTGCTGACTTCAGCACATTTAGCTCAGTGCCCATAGTTTACAGCACCCAATCAAAATGTTAAGTCACCACACACGAGAGACAAAGAAAAAGTGATGAAATGTTCTGCCCACTAATTCCATCAGGACTTGGACTCACAGCACTCTGCCTAGCCTGCTGGCCTGCCCCTCAGCAAGCGGCTATCAAGGAAGCCTTGACATTCTGGTTCTTAGAGCTAAAAGCCTGTAACATACTTGGTACTCCTGTTGGGAGCACACCACCAGAAGTTTTTTTGGTGTATTTCTCTCTGTGGAATCCTGACAAATGCAACTCAACTACTCAACATAAGGTGAACCAATACTGTGTGTGTTGCTAGCAAAGAATCCATCACCACATGTCCTTCACTTGCTTGTTTTAGCAGAACATCCTCTCTCCTGTAACCCGCCCCTCCCCCCTTTAACAAAACAGCCCTTCATGAGTTTGCCTTAGTCCTTCACCTGTGTCCATTTCAGGAAAACACCTCCTCATGTGATTGCCTCAGCCAAACACTTTCCAATACAACTGAATTTCCAAAGAACCTTTCCATTTCCATTTCACCCCTAACATGTTTCATATGTGAACAAATATGGACACCCTGTTCTGAAGCGGATGGGCTTCTTACTGAGGTAGTGAAGCTCATCAGTAGATTTCAACAGCAACAACAAAGACAAACTTTAAAATACCGTGTTCTTGTTCTTGGTTTAAAAGATTGGGTTTTACTCTTCTTCTGTATCCTGATGATAAAGAAATAGTTGCTTTTTAAATGTATTCTGTAAAGAGTCATACACCCATGTCCCATGGAATTTTTTTAAAGTTAGTTTTAAAAACGTAATAAGAATGTAAAAATGATGCTTAGTATGTTGGAGGATGCCTTTAATCCCAGCACTTGGGAAGCAGATGAAGGTAAATCTTTGGGAGTTTGAGACCAGCCTGGGCTACAGAATGAATTTCAGGGCAGCAGGGTCTAAACAGAGAGACCCCATCTCAAAAAAAATGAAAAACAAACAAACAAAAAAAAACAGAAGAAAGAAGAAGGAGAAGGAAGTGTAGATTAAACTAAATATTTCCAGAATGGAAAGAAAAAGTTTACGTAGGTTGCAAGCAACCAAGTAAGTTATTTATGATATGTAAGCAATGAAGTTTAGAGATGATACACAGGGTATTACAGTTTGTAAGTGAATGGTCAGGACGTTGATATCAAACCTTTACTTAAACCAACAGAGATGATAGAAGTGTTACAAACCCATGGTAACAGTTATAAACACCACACTGGCTTTTAAAGCTTTATGTAACCAATTTCAATGATCACAGATACAAAACAAAATTACATGTAATCATCGTAATTACTTGTGGTTTTGCTACCTTTGTTTAACTTAATTACTTGGAAAAACAAAACCAATTTCATTTCAAAATGTCTGAGCTTTACCTGCATGTTGCACAAAGTTAACGTGACAAGGCTGGGAAAGCTAGTCTATTTCCAACAAAGCTTGAAAGCTACAGCCAAGAGAATAATGGCTGTCAGACAAGACATGCATTATTTTGGTCATTGTCTTCTTAGGTCAGACAGGATGCAAAACAATGAGACCCTTCTGGTAAATGGTCTATTGCAGAGAGGCCACGGAGTGTTGAGAGACTAAAATCTGACCATTCTACATCTTACAAGAAATCCACTGGGGACCCAAAGCTATCAGTGTTGCAATAAAGAGGTTACGATTGTGTGGGGGTTTTCTTTTCTTTCCTTTCCTTTTCTTTTCTTTTTCTTTTACTTTTTCTTTGGTTTTTCGAGACAGGGTTCTCTGTATAGCCCTGGCTGTCCTGAAACTCACTTTGTAGACCAGGCTGGCTTCAAACTCAGAAATCCACCTGCCTCTGCCTCCCAAGTGCGAGGATTAAAGGCGTGTGCTAAGGCCCCCGCTAAAGTTTTTGTTTTTGTGTTTGTTTTATTGAGACAGGGTTTCTCTGTGTAGCTCTGGCTGTCCTGGAACTCACTCTGTAGACCAGGCTGAAACTCAGAGATCTGCCTGCCTTTGCCTCCCAAGTGCTGGGATTAAAGGTATGCGCCACTATTCCTGGCCCACTGATTGGTATTTTCTAAGAGCAACTTGAAAGAAGCTCTGGTCATTTTGAAGAGAAAACATTGTCAAAAGGTGGTGGGGCTTGCCCAAGGCCAGCCTGGTTTATACACTAAATTTCAGGACAACCAGGGCTACAACAGAGAAACCCTGGAGAGAGGGAGAGAGAGGGTGAGAGAGAGGGAGAGAGAGGGTGAGAGAGAGGGAGAGAGGGGGAGAGAGAGAGACAGAGATAGAGACAGAGAAAAACAGACAGTGATAGACAGACAGACAGACAGACAGACAGACAGAGACGGAGAGAGATTGACAGAGAAAGGGAGAGAGGAGAGAAAGAGAGAGAAAACACCAGCCTCAGTACCTCTGTTGAGAAAATGATTCCATCAGATTCACTTATAGACAAACCTTTGGCAGTATTTTCTTGATTCATTGATGTGGGAGGGCCCAGCCCACTATGGACAGTACCTTTCTGGGAAGGCCATCCTGGGTTGTATAAGAAAGTAGGCTGAGGAAGTCACCGGTGTGTGCCAGTGATCAGCATCTGTCATGGTGCCTGTTTCAGCTCCTGCCTCCAGGTTCCTTCCTCCCCTGAGTTTCTATCTTGGCTGCTCTTACTAATAGAATATGGTCAGAACGTTCAGTTTAATAATCTCCTTTTTCTACATACTTTTGCTAATGATGAGGTTTTACAGCAATAGAAACCATACTTATGTAAGAGTCTATACAGATATGTAACAAACATGTGTGTTAATGATTTATAACTTACCAAAACAGAAAAAAGGGGGTTGGAGATAATTACAAAACCAGATGTGAGATCTGAACTGAGACCCTGTGGAGGTATCCAGATGGACTTCCACAGATAGCAAGGATACAAATCAACAGACAAACATAACTATGCACTGATAGGATGTGCCACTTCCTCCTATGGACATAGGCCCCTCCCTTCCTTCCACCACTGTTGCTAATAGGATGAAGGGTCTTAGAGTAACTCATGACTAAACAGATTTAATTATGGTTAAAATAGCTCTTGGGGAGAGGGGTTCTCTCTCCACATGAATGTTGCACGGCCTCCTGCATCTCAGCATATCTACAGCCCTTCTCCCCAGGGAAAGTAAAATTGGGTTCTCATAAATGATGCCCTGAATCTCTCCTCCTATCCCCCTCTTAGGTTACAGTTTCACCCAGACTCCTCTTATGAAAACTACCAGCTTATCCTTTCCTGCTTGGGGATCAAACACTGATAAAGAAAACAAAACAGAAGCCAAACTGAAGCCAACCTGGGAGGGCCCCTTTACTGAGATGAGAACTGAAACCGCCATTAGAAGGTTCCAGAGGGGGACCACATCACCCATCCCAGTGCTTAGGGAAACAGGAAAAATCTTAATAATTTTTTTTAAAACAGTTTATGATTTTTTAAAATGATAGTACAAATTTGTCAATACAAAAGCAGCTTTTCTACTAAGAGTTCAGTTATGAGTATCTAGTCTTAGACTTAATTAAATAGTAAACAGAAAGCTTTCTTGGGACAGATTCATATGTCCCAGGTTCCCCATTTGGATCATGCAGGCAGCCTTTAAAGTTAGTTCTGAAGAGCTTCCTGACAACACCTCATTCCCTAAAGGACACAGTGTTGCTAGAGTTCACGTTGTTTTTACGTTTGCTAGACGTGCTTATAAAACTGGACGTAGAGAACTGAATATTTGGGTGCACAGTGTCACTATACAGTGCATGTGCCCAAGGAGTGCTTGCTAAGTGTGCAAGGTAGTAAAACACTGGGCTCATGTATCCTTTGATTTGAATGGGACATTGATCCTACAGAGCAAATGACATTCAGCCTCTATAAGAGAAGCACGTGTGGGGTGATAAAGCTTGCCAGAGTCTGCTGCTCTTGTTCCCCGATGTCCAGGCAAGCCTCTAGAAATCCTCCTATCAGTGGAGAAGATGGATTATTCCTCATACAAAAAGGAATAGATTCTCTCACCAAAGGGTTTGATCCGGTGAGTGGTGATCCCTCCACTGGGTGGTAATGTCTTCAGCAGTCTTGNTGTTGTCATTCAGGATTGGTCTGGCTAAACTGCATCTTTTGTATTTTCATGTGAAATTTGAGGGTTTATTTTTTAAAATTTCTGTGATTTATATTGGAATTTTGATGGGGACTGCATTGAATCTNATGACTGCTTTTGATAGGATGTTGCAGTAAATCTCCAACCCAAATAAGCCCGGGCAAAGAAAACACAACTCAATTAATATGAATACATCTGTGAGCCAAGATTGGGCAGATCTACCACTACACTACCATCTTCCCCATATAAGAGACCCTTATATCTCGCGGTTTCTCCAGGCCAGTTCTGCTCCACATTACTTCTTCCTCCTCCCCTGTCAGCCTTTCTCTCTCTGTCTCCTTTTCTCCTAAAACCTTCAGCTCCACCTTCCCTTCTTTCTCTACCCAATCACTGGCTCTAGCCTTTATTTATAAATTAAGGTGGGAAGAAGATTTACATGAAATCACCTGAGTACTGACTCATTCCTTGTTCACAGCCCCTCACAGGAGAACAGAATTAACTTCAAATACAACTGGCCCCAGGGCTAGCCACAACAGGGTCTTTTGTATTTCCATGTGAAATTTGAGGTGATTTTTATTTAAATGTCTATGATTTATGTTGGAATTTTGATGAGGACTTCATTGAATATGATGATTGCTTTTGGTGGGGATGTATATTTGATATTTACCCTATGGAATAAAAGTATAGGAGGTCTGTCTTTTAGTATCTTCTTGAATTTCTTTAGTTTCAGTTTCTTAAAGTTTTTATTGTAGAAATATTTCAGTTGGTTGGATTTATTCCAAGACATTTTCTCACTTCCCCATTTTCGACGTTATTGTGAATGAAAATTTTTCTTTCATTTCTTTCCCATTATGCTTATAATTTGTCATGGTGTTTTATCACAGCAAGAGGAAAGTAACTAAAACAACTGGTCATTGTATAAATTTTCTATATGTGACCTTAAAAACTAGTTCTGAAGCTGAATGTTGTATTTTATGCATAAGCATTTGCTCAGGCCAAGTCTGAATGCACACACACTGTGGTCACTTTGACTATTCTAGTATACTTTAGATGAGANAGGGCAAGTATTCTGTGAACTATCTCTTGCTCATCCCCATCAGTCTTTTCTGGCAATCCATTTTTNAATCTGATGTTTGGTAGCTTTATAAAATGGGGAGATTGGCCACCTTTTCTGCTNTTCTTCATCAACACTGTGTAGTTTATCAGTTCTAGGCTTGAAATTGTCTTAAGGCTATTGTCTTAGTCAGGGTTTCTATTCCTGCACAATCATCATGACCAAGAAGCAAGTTGGAGAGGAAAGGGTTTATTCAGCTTACACTTCCACGTTGCTGTTTGTCACCAAAGGAAGTCGGGACTGGAACTCAAGGAGGTCAGGGAGCAGGAGCTGATGCAGAGTCCATGAAGGGATTTTTCTTACTGTCTTGCTTCCCCTGGCTTGCTCAGCTTGTTATCTTCTAGAACCCATGACTATCTATCAGCCCAGGGATGACACCACCCACAATGGGCCCTCCTCTCTTGATCACCAACCAAGGAAATGCCCCATAGCAGGATCTCATGGAGGCACTTCCCCAATTGTAGTACCTTTCTCTGTGATAACTCCAGCCTGTGTCGAGTTGACACACAAAACCAGTCAGTACAGCTGTATTTTAATTGAATTCCAAATTACTCCTAGTCATGAAGAGAGGGTCAACACTCTTATAAATAATAATCTTTATTGATCCTGGGAAGTAGAAGTCGGTGCCTGTTGTTCAGTGTTTATCCTAGTGAGGGTTTCTNCNACTGTGAAGAAACATTATCCCCAAATATCCTAGAGAAGAAAGGCTTTGAGCTTGTAGTTCTACTTGTTCATCAGCAAAGGAGGTCAGGGAAGAAACTCATGTTTGGCAGGAACATGGAGGCAGGAGATAATANAGAGGCAATGGAGGGGTGCTGCTTATGGGATTGCTCCCTATGGCTTGCTCAGCCTACTTTCTTATAGAAACCAGGACCACAGCCTAGGGATGGTACTACCTGAAATNGGCTGGGCCTTAAACTTTTAATCAGTAATAAAAAATATCCCCCTGACTTGAGTACAGATGATTTTACAGAGGGATTTTCTTAATGGAGGTTCCCTCCATTCCAGTGAATTTAGTTTGAGTCAAGTTGACAAAAAAATGAACCAAGAAAGCATTCTTCCAGTATGTGTTCCTAAATGGCACTAGTTTTATTAGTATGCTACATCCACTCCAGTAGTAACAAGAGTGACAGGCCCCCAAAACCTGGGTGCTGTCCCAAGGTGAAAAGTTCATGGAAACTTAGTCTCCTGGAATTGTGGCATCCTGTATTACAAATGTTCCAATGTCCTTGCTTTAGTTGGTAAATGGATCTGTGTGCNTTCCCTTAATATTGCTTTATTATAAGTGCTCCTAAGGACTGTTTTTTTTTGACAAATAGCTAAGTTAGATTGTAGGCAGTCCTTGATCTGACCCTGGGCATGAATAGCTAAGTCACTGCCCTAAACAGGAATTTACCATTCTCTAAGAAGGAAGTTTGTGATCTAAGGAGGGACCAGAGTAGATACTTAGACCTATAGATAGCTGAGTTACACCCATATACAAGTATTTACAATGGCCTAGTGGGGAGGTGAACTATACAATAGACTAGAAGAGGAACTATGGCAAGGGCACGAAGCCCTTGCCCCTGGCTTCTAAGTTTAAGTGGACCTTAGGTGGAGCTGTTTTTGATCACAGTTGTTAACATTGAATTTTATCCCAGTTGGTTCCTGCCAGTCCTTCAGTGTTTGCATTCCTCTGACTTGCTGGTGTGTCACCTAACTTCCCTATTTTCTTCTGTACAAAAAGTTTAATGCTTGATTTGACATATTACATTCATTCTTCCAGTATGTGTTCCTAAATGGCACTACTTTTATTAGAATAGTAGCTACACCTGGCCTGTCATATTGTCAGAGATTCAATCAATCATATATTAACAAATTATAAAACCAGTAATGTTTCTGTTCTGAATATTGCCACTCCCAGAATTATGCAATATAAACTATGTAGCTAAATAAATTAAATATAATAAGGAATCTGGAATGATTGTAAGTATGTAGCATGGATGTATTTAAAGCTTAAAGGATGTGTGTAGATTGCATGCCATCTTAAAGATAACAAAAGCATGTATATGATTTGGTTTCTGCAGAGTGGGGTGACAGTTCCCTCTTTTAAAAACCACAAAGAACCTTGGCATTGACAAGAGTAAAGACTTTGCTTTAGAGTTAACTGAAAGAATGTTTTAAAAGATCTGATCTGAAGCCTAAGGTCAGGAGTAGAAATGGTCAGAAGGATATAGGGGTCTTGAAGAGGGAGGAGCTTGTCTAGAATTCTTAGTCATTGGACTGGTACTAACCTGTAATTCTGCTCTTTGTAGTTTTTTTCAGGTCTGTCACTATATTCTGGAAGCTTCCTGCCTAAGCTCTCATGGATTCAGTACTTTAGCATTCCTCATTATGGATTTAGGGTAAGCTGGCCACTCTGTCACTGTACTTGGGTTCTCTGATTGTAGTAACTGAAATGAATCCTTCCCAGGTCTTTTCGTCAGCTATAATCTCTAAACAGTTGCAGTCCAGAAATGTCCTTCCAGGAGCAAAAGATGAACATTCTCCTGTTAGTTTTACTTAGCCTAGGGTCAGTAAGTCGCCTGTGCCTTTTCCCTGTCATGTGTTATTTGAGAGAATTGAAGGGTGAGAGAAAGCTCAGAGTAAAGGGGAAAGGTAGATGATGTGATGAAAAATGAACGAACCGCAGTGCTTCTGCCCAATGAAGAACTGGTGACAGGATCAGAGACTATGCTGCACGGTTCCCATCAGGAAGTTAACAGAAGCAGAGACCCTGTGACACCCACAGTCATTCTGGCTTCACACGTCTCTCTGCAGCAGAGTGTACCTTGATATACTTTTACTCCCATAATTACAGCTGGTTTTGATTAAAACAAGCAAGAAAATATTGTTATTATGCCTCAATAGTATTGCTTTAATTTTAGCATTTATGGGGTTGCAAAATTAGAGTACAAAGAAGGAGAATGTGTGGGGTAATATAGTTAGAGATTTCATATTTTAGTTGATGGGAAACATCATTATTTCAATCTTAAGCCTCTGGAATCTGGGGCAGTCCAGGGAGGGACACTGGTGTACTGAGCAGACTGTGAACTTGGTAGGGATATGTGTGTGTGTGTGTGTGTGTGTGTGTGTGTGTGTGTGTGTGTTGT
>NC_034602.1:92774392-92775575 GCF_900095145.1 Mus pahari | reverse complement strand
GATGCAACAGTGAATCTACTGAATAAACTTTGACATTACCTTTGTGGATGTTGAATTACAGATGTACTGGTGAAGAATTCTTGATGATCCAGGCCATTGATCTCTCTTCCTGGGGCTTCTGGGAGAATCGCCTGGCTTTAGTTTGTACAATGATTATCCTGTTAACAATTACCTATGTGTAGTTATTACAGGTTAAGAATATTAGATGTTCTTAGTTCCTGGGGGAGGAATTTTCTACAGTTGTTTAAATAGATGTGATTCCAAACAATCTTCTGAGTATTCATAATTATACTCGTGGACAAAGGCCGCAGAGAGGATCCCTCTGATGTGACCTGTGTGAATGCAGGGACTCATGGCTGCTCACAGTACAAGGCTAAGGGATACTAGAGTGCTTGTCTCCAACAGGACACCTATAGCACATGCTCTATAGCTCAGAGCATTGTGGTATATGGGGAGAAAGAGCACAAGAGCCAGAAGATGAAAAGAAGGAATAGAAATGCAGTATTGTGGTCATGAACAGACATAGCAACCAAGGTCTGTGTTCCAACTCTACAGCTTAACTGCCCAAGACTGGATCCCTCACCACCATAGGAAGTAACAAAGGGAGCTCAATGGGCCCATTTCCAATTCTGCTCAGCTATTGGCTACAGGCAGATAATGGGAGAGAGGCAGTCATCCATTCAGATTTACACTCACATTTGAGCCTACAGGACTCCAGTGGAAAGTATGAAACCCTTCATTACACAGACAGTCCTATGTAAACCCTGTGGGTCACATGATCAAAACAAAGTTGTGAAGGTGAGAAAGAGACTTGTAAGGAGGAGTATGAGAAGGGAGTGTAAGGGAGATGAGGGAGGTGGGACAGAGGGGGAATGGCTGAAATGCACTATATATGAATATGAAATTATGAATTTTTAAATAAAAATTACAAATATACAATAATTGTATGAAGTAATAAAGATTGTTATTTGTCTTATACTGTATGTCAGCAATAAATATATTTTTAATAAATCACAAAATAATAACAAAGTAATTATAAGTAAAAGGGTCTAAGCCCTAAACTTCATCCCTGTGTTTCTGTAGTGCATAAAATAAAAACTTCAACAACCAAGACACTATGTCTCCTGTGGAATTCAGCAACTCTATCCAAAACATGAAAACTGATCTATAGGAAGATGCAGTT
>NC_034602.1:92771284-92772864 GCF_900095145.1 Mus pahari | reverse complement strand
GTTATGTTCTTGATGCCTCTTCTTTGTTCATTGAAGTTTTCCTCTAATAAACAAGAGTTCTGTTGTCTACTTTTGAATCTCTTGCACCAAAAATGTACACAATCCACTCGGTATTAAGGTAATAAAACCTTAATGGCCTCATCAATGGGAGGAGATGCCCTTGGTCCTTGAAAGGTTCTATGCCCCAGTATAGGGGAATGCCAGGGCCAGGAAGCAGGAGTGGGTAGGTTGGGGAACAGGGCGTGGGGAGTGTATAGCGGACTTTCAGAGAGGAAATGAGGAACGGGGATAGCAACTGAAATGTAAATGAAGAAAATATCTAATAAAAAAAAAGAATTTCTCAGTCCTCAGTGTTGGGTGCTATCTTTCGCCCAGCCCCCATGTTTTCTGAGTTCTCATCTGGGAGAGAGAATTTCTTCAAGAAATCTCTAAGCATGGCTGATTGAAGGCTGTCTAGGACTCAGTGATGAGCAAGGCTGTATTTTCTAGGTCCCTAATAGCCACAGGTGCCCTCCTCTGTATAGAACCACATATCTGTATGACTACTATAGGTAAACCCACCAACAAAAGGGTTAAGAATGGTGTCAGTATCTGAGCCCTGTAGCACTGTTTCCCATTTTGCTGTAGCTAGAAAATGTGTGGTGAAAGTGTGTTATTGACTTCCTATGTTCTGTTACAAGAAAACAATTCATAAAATTGTTTCTTAATTGGACCATGGTATTTGGGGAATACCTGAATCTGTATTTCAGGCCATGATTAGTTATTGTCTTAGGGTTTCTATTGCTGTCAAGAGTCTCTGTGACTATGACAACTCTTATAAAGCACAACATTTAAGTGAGGCTGGCTTACAGTGCAGAGGTTTTCTAGTGTCTGCAATGTCATTTATCTGAACCCTCAGCTTACTATGACCTTTCCTTTTACAGAAAGGCAGAAACTTTCTAGATGTCTTCCAGCAATTGCCAGGTTTATACCTCAGTGTCTCAAAGAAACTCCAGTGACTTTGGAGTGAACTCCAGTGAGCTGGAACAGATGTCCTATAGGGCCTGTGGTAACTTTTCATAACATCAGCTATAAGGAAACAGTGAAAAGTGGTTTTCCATATTATATTGTTAGGGTCTGTGAATCACTAAACAGTGATCCACAGATTTCAGTAGTATGCAAAAGGAAAGGGTGTTTATTCCTGCATTCAGGGGCCCAATTCAANNGAGTTGGAAGAACCCTGGCTGAA
The DNA here is from genome assembly GCF_900095145.1 of Mus pahari. Classification (NCBI taxonomy): domain Eukaryota; kingdom Metazoa; phylum Chordata; class Mammalia; order Rodentia; family Muridae; genus Mus; species Mus pahari. Next base: position 92,771,636 of record NC_034602.1, on the reverse strand, counting down.
TTCACAATTGAGTTTTAAAGCCATAAGGAGGAACATGAGGGAGGGGTAGGTGATCAATATCTAGATTGATAGATTGTACCTCTGGGGGGTCTGGGTGATGCTATGATTCAGACTAACTATTCTTGCTTCATGCCAAAGAGGGGTAGCTCTTGACCTCTTGGGCCCAAGTTTGGCTAACTGTCCTTTTACAGGCTAGGGAGGGATTCCGTTTACATAAGTCTGGGATTGATTCAGTAATTAACTTGCCCACTTCTGGGAAGTATATCAGACCTGGTCTCCTGAACTAGTTTGCAGCCTGTCATAGAGTCATCCTGTGTCAGGCCAGTTCATTCCTTTCAGTAGAACAGTAGAG
>NC_034602.1:92769697-92770694 GCF_900095145.1 Mus pahari | reverse complement strand
CAATGTAATTAATACTAATTTAATACCCCAGTGATTATGACTTTCTTTCCTTCAGCCTGCAGTGAACTCACAATCCAGAGCTGTGGTGTTAAGAGAAGAAAGAGTACAGGGAAGGAGGTCACATTTCTATGGCTCCTACTCACCACAGACATCTCTCCGAGGTCACAGATGACAGTCATTATGGTTCCTAATACATATCTGACTTCAGCCTATGCTCATGTTTCAGTTTCCATGTCCNATGTGCTTTCTTTCTTTGATAGATGAAATACCCAGAGGTTCTGAGGTACAGCTGTGATCTATAGAAGTTTAGGTATAGGCCGGCCAGAATTACAAAATGAATCCATGTTCAAAAAGAGAAAACAAGGAGAAATAATTCATCCTAGAAAAAGTAGGAAAACCTTTCTGAGAGACAGCAAAGATCAGTCTTTCCTACTCCCATTTCAGGTTCAGGAAACCATGGGAAAGGTTATCCTTCTTGGGAACACTGTCGTTCAGTCTTTTTGCTGCCTGGAGGATTCAAAAAAGTAACCTCTGGGCCATGAGAAAGTATTATTCTCATCAGCTTATTTGGTGTGTGTGCACATATGCTATATGTACATGTTCTTGCAGGTATGTACATGAAAATGTATGTGTGTTTGTGTGTGTGTGTGTGTGTGTCAGTACATGTGTCAGAGGTCACCCTTAGGTTTCTTTCTCAGCCAATCTAAACCTTATTTTTATGGAAAACAATTTTTTCTTAAATATATTCTGATCACAGTTTCCCCTCTTTCATCTCCCAGATCCTCCCCACTAACCCATCACCATACCTTTTTCTCTTTAGCAAACCAAGAAGCGGATAAAGAAACAAATGAACCAGAATAAAGCAAACCAAACAGGAAGACAAAGTATAAGAAACACATTTATACAGACTGAGAGACAGACAGACACACACACACCATAAAAACACAAAATCAAAAGCTATAATGTATGAGTAAAATGCCAGCAAAGTAAAAAAAAA
>NC_034602.1:92755680-92769686 GCF_900095145.1 Mus pahari | reverse complement strand
GTCAGATCATACACTAGGGGAAAACTGAAAATCACCATCTGCTACTTGGTCATTTCCCCAGCTGTTCAAATAATGATTAAGTGGGCCTGAGGCCAGCATGTTGACTAAGAGGGTCACCACAACTGGGAAGCAGAACAAAGGGTTCAGTAAGAAGCACAAGCATGCATGCAGGACTAGAGAAGGTAGAGAGCCTGAATATTAAGCTAGTACTGTTAACCTAACAAAAACCCTACCACCAGTTTAACCAATGGTATTTAAAATTGAGAAACCCACACACAGTTGAGTCTGCATCCCTGATATGCCCTGTTCTCCTTTGCAGATCCTGTGAATGAAGAAGCTCTCATAACAATAGATGACCATACCTGCAGATCTGAAGTACTTCAAAGCATCCTGTGCAGGTCCATGAAACATAATTTTTTTCTGAAGCCACTAAGTTGAGGCTATCAAAAATCTGGAGTACTGAGGGCGATTGATGGAGTTGATGATGGTCTGTCCCTTCTTCAACATCCTAACTTCACACAGGGAAACATGCTAAGTCACTGGACACTGGAACCTTGAGTTCTCCACAGAATAGTTCACTCCTGAAGGCACACTCTTTTTTCCCATTTCAGGTTGAATTTTCCTTATAGAAACCTCATCTCCCTTGTGTTATACACCCAAGGGAACAACCAAGGTCCATGCTTCTATTTAAAAGTCTATAGCTCCTTATTTTGTTGAATATCAGGTGTTCACAGTCCACCACTGTAGATTCCCAGGCAGTGTAGCTCTGGAATATTGAATTGGATCACTAACAGGCATACCAGGTGATCTGCAGATTTATCTGAGATTGAGAGCTAGTGATAGGGCAGTTATTGAAATTATGACTGTATGCACACTCACTTTGGTCACATAGTTTCTGCCTCTTCAGGAATTGGTTTTCATTGTTCTAATAATATGATTCATATTGCTAACCACTTGCTCACTCTGCTCAATGCTCCAGTGATAACCTCATTTCAATTTTAATAATATTGGTAAAATAAAAATTTTAATATAAGTTTCCTATTCTGAGGAAAAGCATCAAAATGTCAAGCAACAGTCTTATGGTATACAGTTAGTGAGGAGCAAAGTTTGGTTTTGATAATTGGTTTAATTCCATGACAGGGAAAAATAAGCTGAACTACCATGTCCCAGAGCCATATCTTTTGTTGGAGAACCAATAACCAAGATAGTGGTTTAAAGCATTTCATAAAAGCTGGGTATGGGGGCATATCTATATAATCCCAGCAACTGGGATAATTTCCGGAGTCCAGTTCCCCTCTTTCATCTCCCAGATCCTCCCCACTCACCCATCACACCTTTTTCTCTTTAGCAAAGAAAGAGGCAAATAAAGAAACAAATGATCCAGAATAAAGCAAACCAAACAGGAAGACAAAGTATAAGAAACACATTTATCCAGTCTGAGAGACAGACACACACACCATAAAAACACAAAATCAAAAGTCGTTTTGTATAAATAAAATGCCAGCAAAGTAAAAAAAAAAAAAAAAATCTTCAAAAGCACCACTGAGGTTGTCTTGTGTTGGCCATCTACTGCAGGGCATGCGGTCAGCCCTTGAGTATGCTAGACCTTTTTTTTTGTTTTGTTTTTCGAGACAGGGTTTCTCTGTGTAGCTCTGGCTGTCCTGGAATGTGCTTTTTAGACCAGCCTGGCCTTGAATTCAGAAATCCGCCTGCCTCTGCTTCCTGAGTGCTGGGATTAAAGGCTTGTGCCACCAACGCCCGGCTTAGGCCTTATTTTTTAGGGCAATGTCTCTCCCCATGGCCGAGCTCACTCATTTCCTCTCCTAGTCTTCAGGTTACTGATGTGGATATGCAGCACTATGCCTGTCTTTTGTATGGGCGTAAGGGATCCAAGCTCAGGTTCTCTTGCTTGTAGAGTCTCTTCAGCGTTTTTTCATCTTATATTTTGAATTTTATTGCATAGTGGCATTACCATTGAAAACAGCATATTTTGTGAATCTTGTTTTTTTTCCCTTCAGATTTTATTTTCTTCTATATGTAGACATGATACGATTGCTGAATTTCCAAATATGTCACCCTAGAGAGTAGCCTTTCTCTTTGACTTATTTCAGCTCCAAGTTCAGCACCTTATTTCCTTCCAATTCTGAGCATCTGTGGACAAGATCTTCTTATTCTAGCATATGTGGGTGCTTATCCAACCAAAGGCAAATTCAATATACTCTTGGGAAGATTGTAAGCCTAGTTTACTTATAAACATTTCTTAACTTGAATTGTGAGGAATATTATCCCTTCACCCAGATTTCCCAGATGTCAGGTGTCACTCTGTTCCCAGCACTGTGGCCATCTTTGTACTCATTTTCATTACTTCAAGACTAGATCTTCCACAATGTGCTCCTCTGTCCCTCATTCCCTAGTATTTCTATTACGTCTGTATAATTGTTTCAGTTGTTTGGCAGCAGCTGAGGGAAAATAGGAGTTCCAGTAAAGGCATATTTGGTGCAAGAAATTCTGGTCATGCTTGTGCCTTGCATATATGTCTGGCTATCACATCATATCTCCCAGTCTAAGGAAACCTTGCATTTTCTCAATCTATCCTATACTAGACAATATTAAAATTGACCACATAGTTATATCTGCCAAATTTAGCCTCGAAGTCATGAGTTTTCTTTTGGTCTTGTGGATTGGTATTATGAAGAGACATATTTTAACATCATTTCCGAATCTCATTCCTCAGGGGCTGGAGAGATGGCTCAGCAGTTAAGAGCACTGACTGCTCTTCCAAAGGTTGTGAGTTCAAATCCCAGCAACCACATGGTGGCTCAAAACCATCCATCATGGGATCTGATGCCTTCTGGGGTGTCTGAAGAAAGCGATAGTGTACTCATATACATAATAAAATATTTTTAAAAAATCTCATTCCTCATTAAAGTTCAGTTCATCAGCTCAGGGTACATTTTGATGACTCCAGTCTAGATGAGATGCCACTGTGGTAGGTTTGGGAACGTGGTGTTTTAGGTTCTCCTCCAAGACCCATAACTTTACTGGTCTGAGGTTTTTAGCTAGGTTTCCAGTACCAGATATAATTTCCCTCTTGACCAGGTCTTACCTGCATCTGAGAGCTGTTGGTTGCCATCAAGGTATACTTGACCTATGCCAACCTTAGTGATTATGTACCATCGGGTCATTGTGTGATAACTGGGTAGGTCTATTGGTTGCTCCTCTTCCTTGGAAGTTTGCATGGCAACTTCTGCCTCCATGAAAGCCAGTCCTCAGAGAGGATGCCTTCATTAAGGCCTAGCTCAAATCCATTGGGTCCAAAGTACTTAATGTCTTCAGCAATGGGGCCTTAAACTTCAACCTCTGGGAGGCAACCAAGGGCAATAGCAACAGTCCGTATTTTGGGATTCTCTGAGACAAACCTGACCAACAGCTCAAAAAGTGTGGAGACCAGGTTGAGAAAACCCAGGTATCTTACATCCCAGGTATCTCACAGCCCAGGCATTTTACAACATGCAGCTAAAAACCATATAGTTCTTTGTTTGGAGCCAGTTGCCTCCTCTCTCTCTGCAAGGCCATCCAGCAAGATTCCTGCCCTAAGCAAACATCAAAGACTGAGGAAGTCTTCCTACATTCCAGAGCTGTCACCTTGGGCTGTTAACAGAAACCAGACTTTGAAACTAGCTGCCCAATGTTCCGGAGCAGTGACACCAAGGAAACTGAGATAAATCACAAAAGTTTCAAACACCCAATTAGCCTCCACATTTGTACTTCACAGAGCTTTCTTTTGATCACCCCTCGCTGTATTGTATAAAAACCTGAGCATTTTCCCTTAGTAAATGAGACTATGACAAGCATGCATGGTCTCTGTCTCTTTCTTTATTCCCATTTCTCTCTAGGTTTGTGATCCCCCTCAAGGACCATGGAATAATGTGTCCTGCGGGCTGGGACAGCGTGGCGCCCAACCGTGTGCGGCTTGAGGCTCAGAACACTCGCCAGAAAGGCAGAGACAGGAGAGTAGCTCCAACCAAAGAACAGTCGCAACTTTAAATAAAGAAGAAGAAAAAGAGAAGAAGAAGAAGTGAAACGTGAGTAAGATTTCATAGGGGAAGCGTTCCTCTTGATCACAGGAAAAAGACTCCCTCGTAGTGTTTAGTGAATTCAAAGGGGAAGCATGAGAAAGACTTCCTTCGTAGTTGGGTTAGTAGATTTAAGAGTGGAAGCGTCCTCACTGCGTGCGTGTGGAAAAGCATTCCTCCGTAGAATAGTAAAGTTAAGTTGTCTCTGTCTTTATTAAGAAATGGGTAAAAATCTATCAAAAGAGGNTATTTTTATTAGAGACCTGAAGGCTTCCCTCNGAGAGCGAGGTGTGAGCGTTAAGAAAAAAGATCTGATAAAATTCTTTATTTTTATAGNTCAGGCATGTCCCTGGTTTATCATAGATGGGGCAGAGATTCACCATAAAAAATGGCAAAGAGTAGGTTGAGAGTTAAATGAGATATTGGCTAGATATGGCCCTAATTCTGTCACTGCAACTGTTCTCATATTGGGTCTGGCTTACAGTCCAGAGGTTTAGTGGTGGAAAATATGGTTGCACGCATCCAGGCAAGGTGCCGGAGGATCTGAGAGTTCTACATATTGGTCTGTTGGCAACAGAATGAGACTGTGTGCCACACATGGCCTCCCTTGAGCATCTGAGACGTCAAAGCCTGCTCCCAGTAACTCAGTTCCTCCAACAAAGACACACCTACTCCAGCGAGCTTACAACTCCTAATAGTGCCACTTCCTGTGAGCTTATGGGCCCATTTTCATTCAAACTACAACACCAAATCTGCCACAAAGGCTTTGACCTACAATTTGTCCTGCCTACAAGATGTGCTGGGGCAATGGTGGCACAGAACATGTGGGAGTGGCCAATCAACTTGAGGCCTCACCCTACCAGGAGCCCATACCTGATACTGCCTGGATGGTCAGCAACTGGAGACTAGATAGCCCAGAGACCTAGGGGTAGAACTAAAGATGACTGACTGGTGTTTAAAAATTCAAATGATTCCTAATGATACGCTGCTATAACCACAGATGAGTGCCTTAATCACCTGTGCCTCCACCACCAGGTGTGAGTGGATAGAGACCCACAGCTAGACATTATACCGACAGAGCTCCTAAATTTGAGGTCTCCATTGGTTTCTGCTATTCTGCAGAAGAGGGGGCAGACAGACTGTAGGAATCAGTGAGGATGGAGAATACCAGGAGGGCCCACTGACTTTACAATGCAGGGCACATATGGGCTGAGAGAGAGTGAAGCAGTGATGGGGCCTGCAGGTGTCTGTACCACGTCCTCTGCATGTTATGGCTGCTGTTGGCTTGCTGCTTTTGTCAGGCCCTAACAGTAGGGGCATGAGCCATCTGGGACTCTTCCTCCTGTTGGGCTACACTGTCCAGCTTCCATGTGAGGGCCTTTCCCTTGTCTTGTATTTTGCCATGTTTGGTTGTCTCTTGCGAGGCCTGCTTTTTTCTAAAGGGAGATAGAATGGAAATGGATTGTGGGAGGCAGCTCAGGGGAGTGGAGGGAGAGGAATCTCTGGTTGGGATGTAATATATGAGAGAAGAGTCTATTTTCAATAAAACCAAACCAAACCAAACCAAACAAATAAACAAAACATTCAAACCCCATATCTATGGAGGCTATACATTAAAAAAAAAATGAACCAAGCTGTGTTCAATATCAGGGATGTGCTTTATTTCACATTCATTATATATTCATAATTTAGTATTAATATGTAGATATAACCAGTCATACAATATCAATTTACATTACATTACATTCTTTGTGTATTATGCACACTAACATGTGACATGTTCATGATGTAACATAAGGGAAAAAGAAGCCCAAACCTGCAGTTGTGAAATATGTGTGTTCAAGTGGAGACTTTAAAAAAGCCTTTTAGGTAAGTTTTTAATTATCACTGGACAACATCTGTCCCTTTTGCCTTTGAAAATTTAAATTGCCAAGAAATCTTTTCCATCTTGCTGACTGAACAGACCTCCCTCTTTGTAAAACAAGGCACCTCCTCCTCTCTTCTGTGCAGAGTTCAGCTCAAATGTGCTTCAGACCACATACACCCGAGAGTGGTGTGTACAGATTCATCTTCTGATCTTACAGATGAGACCTGATCACATGAATAGTAAATACCACCAGGATCAGAACCACAGCACTGTCTTCTCATTGTGCCTTTCAGGCTTTCCTGGCTGTGCCTGTGTGGGCTACACAGTCATGCAGCGCAAGCGCACAGAACACCATCTGACTGTACTATGAGGCTGGACTGTCAAGTATACATGTAAGGGACAATGTGGGTATTATAATGATACTCTGTGTCTACCAATCTTCAACTACTGCTCGTCTCTATTTTTTTTGAACCAGTCTCATGTAGCCCAGGTTACCCCTAAACTCCTGGTCTTCCTGACCCTACCTCTCAGTCCCTTGCTGGGACTGCCAAGCATGTGCCATCATGTCCAGCTACAGCTCTTGAATACAAGTTGCCAAGAGCTGCTGTTCACTGTACAGGATAGCTACCACTGTCCCAGACTAGTTCTGAACCCCACTTCTTCACATGAGGTATGTCTAAATTGTGTGTTCTAGTGTTTTCCAGAGTAGCACAAAGGAAATATGGCTCTAGCAGCCTGCAGTGTTAGCCAGCATGACAACACACCCCCTGTACACCTTTCCTTTCCAGGCTTCCTCAGACTCACTACTATCTACACCTCCCAAATGAACTATGGGCCCTTCAACTGTCTCAGGTTATAGCTCTAAGGATTCTGACGAGTGAGTTTCCATGCATTATAGCCCTATTGTAATTACAATGCCCAGTTGGTTAACTGAAATGAGTATTTACTGTAATAATCATTGTCTCACTATGTGCCCACCAAAACATATAGAAATTATATGTTTTATATATCATATAAACATATATATTATGTTTTATATCATAGTCTATGCTATTACTAATATTTGCTAATAAGAAAAATATTCAATTGTTTTTAGTGAGGAAATAGACTTTTTTTCTATCTGTTTTGTACATCTAGTCTTTATTAAGTCAAGTGGCCAGTATCACATATTTCTGAAACTCTTAATTGTGGAGATTTGAATGATTTATATCCCAATTATGCCAACAAAGGGCAAGGTACCAGGAAAAGCATTAAACTTTATTTTTTGACACAAGAAAAAAAATCCAAACAAACAAAAAATAAAAACAATAAACAAAAAATGCAAACAGGTGGAACTCATGAGTAAAAAATACTTTCTAGGGTCTGTAATGGATCTGGGGCACATGGTCAGTATACATGGATACTGGATAATGGCTGCCCATTAGGTTGATGTTTGTTTTCACCGAAAAATAGTGCATACATGATAAATACATAAACTCAATATACCTGGAATACAAACTTTACCACCTAGAAGAACTTGGTCAGCATACTAAAAAGATGGAGATAAAAATCATATGGAAAACCTGTTAAAAATTAGTATGATTCATTCATCAACTGACTCAGAAAGATCTCTCGCTCCTGTTTTCATTGGAGACACGACTGAAAACATCTAGTAATTAATTAACATGAGAATGAATACAAGATACAGCACTAAAGACAGGGTTTCTTTAGTGGTTATATGACCACCACCAGCCCTCAATTGTATCTTTCTTATCCATTTAGATGGCAAAAGATCATACTAAATAGTATGTTTGGAAAACAAAAACATCTCTTATTGAAAATAGATTTTACACAGAAATTTAGTGAAAAACTCTTCCAATGAAAACAGCAGCTACTAATACAACTTCTTCCTGGTGCTTTCTGATAATAGATGGACTTTCAGAAAAAAATCTTTTAGTTAAGCAAACTTTATTTGTGCTATGAATTCTACTGACATACTGGACTAAGAACAGTTGCACCTTTATCTCTGAAATATTATGAAATGATTTTTGCTTTATGATTCATAATAAATTTCAAAACAGTCAGAGTATCTTTCTTCAATATTAGCTTAATCGAACATTTCACTGCATACCAAAGTAACAATAAGTTGGTCCTACTAGACAGTTTTTAATAATAAATTGAGTTTCAAGTAAGTTGAAGCATGAAAAAGATAAAAATATTCACACTGAACAAATTGTTGAAAGTCAAACTTATTGTGAACCATAAAATTCATCTGTTGCAGTTAGATATACTATCTGGAAATTGGGGGGGGGGGGCATTTAACAGCTAAAACAATAAAAATCAAAACAAAACAAAACAAAAACCAAGTAATACAGCTAGTTCTATAGACATTAGCTATGAGAAAGGCAAAAAAGTGTAGTATTAACATCTTAACTATTCATACAACAAACTCCAGCACGATGGGGACATAGCTGTGCTATGGTCTGTCAGTAGGGTACCTGAGAGGAACAACCACCACAGTGCTGCATCAGTGTGGAGAGCAGTGCCCTCCTCCTACACACACTGGTGACGATGTCAGTACTGACTTGTGGCTGGAAGCATACTCAGAAGTCCTTCGACAGTTCCAAGCTTTAGAAAGCTACTTGTCACCTGAAGAGTTAGGCAGGGCAGCAATTGGGCGTACTTCTCAATATACTTTCCAGTTGTTTTTTTCTTAGTTCAATATTTCAAAGTCTAGATTTATCATGTGAGGAAAAGTTAATAAAATCTTTCATCCATGGGTAAAGCTTATGGAAAATAAAACCGAGTGTAGAAGATTAATAATTAGTTATAAACAACAGCATCATATGATAAACCAGACATAAGTAATGTACTTGTTATGGCAAATCCACTCAGGACCACACAGTAACCTGGCATCCCCATTTCTGCCTCCAACTTCCAGGTCCACTGTAGACTGGAAAGGACACTTGGGCAAGGCTGACTGCTGAATCTCATGGTCACACTGAGACACTGGCCTATGTGGGACAGGACACCATCAGTCCAAGCACTTGACCTTTCATGCACAGCACCAGCTGCTCCATCTGTTCCCTGTGCGTCTTACAGTCACCACTTGTCAGTCGCTATTTAAAGCAAAAGAAAAACAAGAGTGTGTTAGTAGCCAGGCCATGCATAGTCTCCTATAAAGAAGTTGCCTTAAGAAATATGGGACCAAATAATGTCCAATAAGTTAGGAAAGCCTGGAGAGAATCAGTGACTCATAATCACTGTAGTCACCACTCACTTAATTGAACTCTCCAGGGACAGCATAATGAGTCATGTCTCCACAGTGTAATTTCTTCTGCAGTCATAGAGAAAGAAAAGCTATTCTAAGAGTTACAGAACATGATTATTGTTATGTATCACAGATTTAAAAATTTATGTTTCAGAGATTATAAAATTGTAAGAATGCAAATGAATGAAAACAACATTGTAACTGAAAAACATTTATATTTTTGCACTTTTCTCTTATTGAAAGTATTTTTTCACATAATATTTTCTGATTACTATTTCTCCTTCTCTCTCATTTACACCCTTTCTGTCTCTCCTTAGAAAAACAGCTATCAAAATAATAATAATAAAACAAAAACAAACTGGAATAGAAAAAAATAGAGGACAAAGAGCCACAGAAAACACATATGCACATGAATGCCCACACATATTCACACACATATTCGTACATACAGGAATCCCATAGAAACGGAACTGGAAACCCTCATATACACACAAAACACCTGTAGATTAAAAGAAAAAAAGCCCCAAGACTCCAAAAATGCCACTGAGCTTGTTTTGTGTTGGCCACCTACTGTTGTGAGGTATGCACCAAAGAAGACTATTTGGAAGCCAAGCTTGGTGGCGCATGCCTTTAATCCCAGCACTCGGGAGGCAGAGGCAGGCGAATTTCTGAGTTCAAGGACAGCCTGGTCTACAGAGTGAGTTCCAGGACAGCCAGGGCTACATGAGAAACCCTGTCTCAAAAAACCAAAAAACTATTTGGACATAGATTCAAATCAATACAAAATCTTTATTAGCCCGCTGGCGACTATATGGGGTGTTCAGGACCCAAGTGCAGTTTGGTGCTACTCTTATGGTGAAGTGTTAAGCACACAAAAAAAAACACATCTTGGGCTGATAAACCTCAGTTAGCCTGAAGCCAAAAGGCAAAGTCCATCAGGCAACTTCCCCAAGACTATGGAGTTTGATGGATTAAGTCTCTGTTCTCCTGCTGGCAGGTGCTGCCTACCAGCTGGGTCCTAAGGTCTGAATGGTACGTTCATCAAAACCTCAGTGGTGCTTAGGGTCTTGAGGTAAAAGGAGTTGGGCAAGGAGCTTTCTTTTCCAAAGCAAACTGTCATCAGCAAGTATACATACAATGAGATACGTTGTTCACCAACAGACAGTTTTTAAGGCATAGCTGCAACATCTAGTACTCTTGCTTACTAACACATGTCTCTTCCGTTTGCCAGCTCCATGCCTCTGTCCGTGTTTCCCACCACACTGCAGGAAACCAGCTGAAGGAGCACAGGAGTTAGCATGTTCTGTTCTATTCTTTGTTGAAGAACAAACTGCTTTTTCTCTCCCTGTCTTCAACAGTTCAGATGGAACCTCTTTCTAAGTGGCTTTAAGGTCTGGAGAAAACCTCATACCCTGCTGGTGGAAACTAAAGGCCCGTTTCCTCCAGTGATCATGATATCTGAAGTCTTTAAACGTATGCATACCCCTACAGACTCGACCTTAAAAAAAAAAAAATCTAGAAGAACTATTTTATATGTGCAGTTTTTGCTATAAAGACATTCATTTGGAGTGCTACTTTTTAAGGAATGGTGACATTAAAAATGCATATGAATATATTCTTTCAATATGTTATTTATTTCCAATACTATTCTAAGATGACACCAGAAATTATATGGTAAACAAATACTTAAGAAAACAGAATTATGCCCAGAATGTATTTAAAGTGAACAACGCAATATGACAATTGTGTTTCCTTATCCTATTATTTTGTGTAAAAAAGTTACATAAATGTTTTAAAAATATAAAGACTTGACAAACCTGGATCAGGAACCACTAATCTGGGTCTTTTCAGCACACTCTAACCCTAAGGGAGGTGATCACATCATTCAAGACTCACTGGCCAAACAGTGCCTCCAGGAAGCAATGACTTATGAGGATGTGCGTGTGAGCTTCACTTGGAAAGAGAGGGCTCAATTCTCTCCAGAAGAGACTCTACAAAGATGTGATGCTGGAGAACTTCAGGATCCTCACTGCTATAGGCCACAACTGGGAAGACAATAATAACGAAGAACATTTTTCAAGTTCTAGAAGACCTTGTAGAAGCTGAGGCTGTTCCACAGCCTGCTGTGCATGAGTCCCTGCCAAGAAAGAGCTGGTCTGCCAGGAGTGCTCATACTTCTGGGCCAAGAGGTAAGATCTCTGTTTTCTCTTCAATAACTCTCTGGAGCAGGGCCAGCCAGGAGTGTGCAGAACACAGGAAAAGTGGAGAAGCTGGGATAGGATGCTTCTGGTCACCATCTGCACCCAGAACTTGAGCTGTTCCAGAGCCCTCTGTATACAAGTTCCTCCAGGAGAGAGTTGGTCTCCCAGGAGTGCTGACACAGGCTTCCAGACACATAGGAGGGACAAGCTCCAGCCAGAGACAGCAAGACCATCTAACACCAGAGATAAACTAGGTGGTAAAAGGCAAATGCAAGAATCTTAGAAAAAGAAACCAGGGCATCTTAGCATCCTCAGAACCCAGTTCTACAGCCACAGCAAGCCCTGGATACCCCCAACACACCAGAAAAGCAAGATGATGATTTAAAATCCTATCTCATGATGCTGGCATAGGATTTTTAAAAATATTTATTTATTTATTTATTTATTTATTTATTTATTTCATGTGAACGCACTGTAGATGTCTTCTGACTCACCACAAGGGGGCATTAGATCTCATTATGGACGGTTGTGAGCCGCCATGTGGTTGCTGGGATTTGAACTCAGGACCTTCAGAAGAGCAGTCAGTGCACTTAACCACTGAGCCCTCTCTAGCCCCCCTGACATAGGATTTTAAGAAGGACATATAACTCCCTGAAAGAAATACAAGAGAACACAAATAAACAAGTAGAAGCCCTTAAAGAGGAAACACAATAATCCCTTAAAGAATTGCAGGAAAACACAACCAAACAGGTGAAGGAATTGAACAAAACTATTCCGGATATAAAAATGGAAGTAGAAACAATAAAGAAATCACAAAGAGAGACAATTCTGGGGATAGAAAATCTTTGGGGCTGGTGAGATGGCTCAGTGGGTAAGAGCACCCGACTGCTCTTCCGAAGGTCTGGAGTTCGAATCCCAGCAACCACATGGTGGCTCACAACCACCCATAACAAGATNTGACGCCCTCTTCTGGAGTGTCTGAAGACAGCTACAGTGTACTTACATATAATAAATAAATAAATCTTAAAAAAAAAAAAAAAAAAAAAAAAAGAAAATCTTTGAAAGATATCAGGAGCCATAGATGCAATAATATCTTATAATATCTTAATATCTCTTAATATCACCAATAGAAAACAAGAGATAGAAGAGAGAATCTCAGGTGCAGAAGATACCATAAAAAATACACAACAATCAAAGGAAATGGAAAATGCAAAAAGATACTAACCCAAAACATCAAGAAAATCCAGGACACAATGAAAAGACCAAATCTAAGGAAAAAGGTATAGAAGAGAGCAAAGATTCCCAACTTGCAGGGTAAGTAAATACCTTCAACAAAATTATAGAAGAAAACTTCCCTAACCTAAAGAAGGAGATATCTGTGAACATACAAGAAGCCTACAGAACATCAAATAGACAGAAAAGAAATTCCTCCTGTCACACAATTATCAAAACATGAAATGCACAAAACAAAGAAAGAATATCAAAAGCAGGAAGGGAAAAAGGTCAAGTAGCACATAAAGGCAGATGTATCAGAATTATACCTAAATTCTCCCCAGAGACTATGAAAGCCAGAAGATCCTGGGCAGATGACATGTCATACAGACCCTAAGAGAACACAAATGCTATACCCAGCAAAACTCTCAATTACCATAGATGGAGAAACCAAGATATTCCATGAAAAAATAAATAAATAAATAAATTTACACAATATTTCCCCACAAATCCAACCCATCAAAAGATAATAAATGGAAAACTCCAAAACAAGGAGGGAAACTATACTCTAGAAAAAGTAAAAAAATAATCTTAACAAACCAACAGAATCTGAGGAAATCCTAAAATCCATCAGGTCCTACTAATAAAACCCTATACTCAATACAACTGAAAAACATGGATGAAAAGGACAATTTTCTAGATAGATACCAGGTACCAAAGTTAAATCAGGATGAGATTAACGTTCTAAACAGTCCCATATCGCCACCGCCCCCCCCCCCCCAAATAGAAATAGTCATTAATAGTCTCTCAACCAAAAAAAGCCGAGGACCTGATGGGTTGAGTGCACAGTTCTATTAGACCTTCAAAGAAGACCTAATTCCAATACTCCTCAAACTATTCCACAAAATAGAAACAGCGAGTACTCTATCCAATTCATTCTATAAAACCAAAATTACTGTGATACCTAAATAACACAAAGACCCATCAAGGAAAGAGAACTTCAGATCAATTTCCCTTATGAATATTGATGTAAAAATACTTAATAAAATTCTCACAAACCAAATCCAAAAACACATCAAAATGATCATTCATCATGAACAAGTAGGCCTGATCCCAGAGATGCAGGGATGGTTCAATATAAGGAAATCCATCAACATAATTCATTATATAAACAAACTCAAAGACAAAAAAAAAAACATATGATCATTTCTTAGATGCTGAGAAAGCATTTGAAAAGTCTTAGAAAGATCAGGAATTAAAGGCCCATACCTAAACATAGTAAAAGCAATTTACAGGAAACCAGTAGCCAACATTAAACTAAATGGAGAGAAACTCAAAGAAATCACACTTAAATCAGGGACTAGACAAGGCTGCCCACTCTCTCCCTACCTATTCAATAT